>NW_023330478.1:345717-391607 GCF_011100685.1 Canis lupus familiaris | reverse complement strand
ATCCTGGTAACTCTGGTCCTGACTTTGCCTCTTCGTACCAGGTGACTCTGGCTCCACCTGGGCCTCATCGTAACTTGTGACTCTAATCTAAGCATGGCTCACCTGATCTGGTGACTGTGGTTCCCATCGAGACCTCACCTGGTCCTCATGTCTCCGGGCGAAACTGGGCCTCACCAGGACCTTGTGTCTCTGGTACCCACCTGGATAGCATCAGGATATGGTTACACTGTTCACTACAGTGACCCAGGTGGACCTATTAACTCTACTCTTCACCTGGGCCTCACCTGGACATGATGATTGTGGTCTGCACCTGAGACTACCTGGACCTGGTGACTGTGGTCCCCACCTGGGCTTCACCTGGATTTGGGGACTCCGGTCCTCATCTGGGCCTCACCTGTCCCTGTTGACCAGGTCCTCAACTGGGCAAAATTGGGACCCGTGACTGTGTTCCACAACTGGACCTCTCCTGGACCAGGTGACTCTGGTCCCCCTCTGGAAGTAACCGTTCCTAGTGACTGTGTACCCCACTTTGGCCTGACTAGACCTGCTGACCCTGGTTGCCACATGCGCCTGACCTCGAACTGTTGACTCTGGTTCTTTCAAAGGCCTCCCCTGTACCTGGTGATCCTGGTGCCCACCTTGGCCTCTCCTGGACGTGGTGACTGTTGTCACCACCGGGGACTCACATGGACCTGGTTACTGTGTTCCACACCTGGGCCTCAATAGACCTGTTGACCATGGTCCCCAAGCCGGCCTCACATGGACCTGTTGCCTCTGATCTCCACCGGGGCCTCACTGTACCTGGTAACTCTGGTCCTCACCTGGGCCTCATCTGGACCTAGTGAGTCTGGTCCCCACCTGGGCTTCATCTGGATCTGTTGACTCTGGTCCGCACCTGGACTTCACCTGGATATGTTGACTCTAGTCCCCACCTGGACCTCTCCTGAACCTGGTGACTCTCTTTCCAACATGGACCTCACCTGGATCTGGTGACTCTGATCCTCATTTTGGCCTCACCTGGACCTGGTGTCTCTCGTCCCCAATTTGACCTAACTCAGAACTGCTGAATCTTGCACCACCTAGCCCGCACCGAGACCAGACCTGGTGACTCTTGTCCCCAGCTATGCCTCAATTCGACCTGATTAATCTGGTCCTCACGATGGCCTCACATGCACCTGGGACTCAGCTGAATAGAGTGGCTCTGATCCCACAAGGGCTAACCTGATACTGTTGACTGTGGTCTTATTCTATGCCTCACCAGGACCTAGTGATTCTGTTCCCCATCTGGGCCTGCATGGCCCTCGTGACTCTGGTCCTCACTCAGGCATCATGGGAACTGGATACTCTATTCCACCTTGGGCTTCACTCTGACCAGGGACCTCTGGTCCCATTCTGGGCCTCAAACTGAACTGGTTACTGTGGTTCCCCTCAGGGCCTCACCCTTACCTGGTGACTCTAGTCACCCCTTGGGCGAGGTGAATCTGGTCCTTACCTGGTCCTCTCCCAGACCCGGGGACTCTGGTCAACACCTGGGCCTCACATGGACCTGGTAAATCTGGTCCGGTCTGGGCCTCACCCAGTCCTGGTGACTTTGTTCCCCACCTGGACCTGATTGCTGTGGACTCCTTCTTGGCCTCACCTGGAACTGGAGAATCTGATCCTATCTGCGCGTCACCCAGATCTGGTGGCTCTGGTCCTCACCTGGGCATCATTGGTACCTGGTGACTCTGTTCCACACCTGAACCTCACCTGGACATGATGACTCTGGATCCCCTCTGGGCCTCACCCTGACCTGGTGACTCTGGTCCCCATCTGGATGTCACCTGGACGAGTTTGTTTTGTACCCCTCTAGGCCTCAACAAGTTTGGGACTCTTGTCCTCAACTGGGCCTCACCTGGACCTAGTGAATATGCTCCATCTGGGCCTCATTTGGACCTGGTGACTCTGGTCACTAGCTGGGCAACATCGGGACATGATTCCACTGCATGGCCTGCAGGTTGGACGCACCTAGACTTGGTAACTCTGGACCTTCACTGGGCACCATTGGGACACGGTTCTTCTGCATGGCCTGCACGTATGCCTCACCTGGCCCTGGTGAGTGGGTTTGCCACCTGGGCCTCACCCATACCTGGTGACACAGGTCCCGACGTGGGCCTCACTTGGACCTGGTGAATCTTGTCCTTACCTTGTCCTCCCGGAACTGGTAACTCTGGTCACCACTGGGAATCACCTGGACCAGTGAATCTGGTCCCCATCTGGGCCTCACCGAGTCCTGGTGACTTTGTTCCCCACCTGGACCTCATTGCTGTGGACTCTTTCTTGGCCTCACCTGGAACTGGTTACTCTGATCCTATCTACGCGTCACCCAGATCTGGTGACTCTGGTCCTCACCTAGGCATCATTGGTACCTGGTTACTCTGTTCCACACCTGAGCCTCACCTGGACATGATGACTCTGGAACCTCTCTGGGCCTCACTCTGACCTGGAGACTCTGGTCCCCATCTCGATGTCACCTGGACCAGGTGATACTCTGGTACCCCTCTAGGCCTCAACCAGATCTGGTTACTCTTGTCCTAAATGGGCCTCACCTGGACCTAGTGAATATGCTCCATCTGGGCCTCATTTGGACCTGGTGACTCTGGTCCCTACCTGGGTATTATCGGGATATGGTTCCACTGCATGGCCTGCAGGTTGGCCTCACCTGGACCTGGTAAGTCCGGTCTCTACCTGGGCATCATCTGGATATATTTCCACTGCATGGCATGCAGGTTGGCCTCACCTGGACCTGGTAACTCTTCTCCCTACCTGGGAATCATCGGGATATGGTTCCACTGCATGGCCTGCAGGTTGGCCTCATCTGGACCTGGTGAGTGTTATTGCCACCTGGGCCTCACCCATACCTGGTGACTCAGGTCCCCACGTGGGCCTCTTGGACCTGGTGCATCTGGTCCTTACCTGGTCCTTTCCCAGAACGGGGACTCTGGTCACCACCTGTGCCTCACCTGGACCTGGTGAATCTGGTACCCCTCTAGGCCTCAACAAGATCTGGTGACTCTGATCCTATTTGCGCGACACCCAGACCTGGTGACTCTGTTCCTCACCTGGGCATCATTGGGACCTGGTGACTCTGTTACACACCTGAGCCTCACCTGGACATGATGACTCTGGAACCTCTCTGGGCCTCACCCTGACCTGGTGACTCTGGTCCCCATGTGGATGTCACCTGGACCAGGTGATTCTGGTACCCTTCTAGGCCTCAACCAGATCTGGTGACTATGGTCCTCAAATGGGCCTCACTTGGACCTAGTGAATATGCACCATCTGGGCCTCTTTGGACCTGGTGACTCTGGTCCCTACCTGGGCATCTTCGGGACATGGTTCCACTGCATGGCCTGCAGGTTGACCTCACTTGGACCTGGTAAGTCGTTCCATACATGGTCATCATCAGGACATGGTTCCTCTGCATGGCCTGCAGGTTGGCCTCACCTGGACCTGGTCAGTGGGGTTGCCACTGGGCCTCACCTATGCCTGGTGACACAGTCCCCATGTGGGCCTCACTTGGACCTGGTGAATCTTGTCCTTACCTGGTCCTCACCCGGAACTGTTAAGTCTGGTCACCACCTGGATATCACCTGGACCTTGAGTATTTGGTCCCCATCTAGGACTCACCCAGTCCTGGTGACTTTGTTCCCCACCTGGACCTGATTTCTGTGGACTCCTTTTGGCCTCACTTTGAACTGGAGACTCTGGTCGACCTGGGACCTCTCCCGGACCTGCTGACTTTCTTTCAAAATGGACCTAACATGGATCTGGTGACTCTGGTACTCAGTTTGGCCTCACCTGGAACGGCGTCTCTCGGCCCCACTTTGACCTAACTCAGAACTGCTGAACCTAGCTCAACTTAGGCCTGCACCCAGACCTGGTGACTCTTGTCCCAGCTATGCCTCATTTCGACCTAATGAATCTGGTCCTCACGGGAGCCTCATCTGGACCTGGGACTCAGCTGGATAGAGTGGCTCTGGTTCCCGCAAGGGGCTCAGCTGATACTGCTGACTGTGGTCTTATTGTATGCCTCACCACGGACCTAGTGATTCTGTTCCCCATCTGGGCCTGCATGGCCCCAGTGACTCTGATCCTCACCCAGGCATCATTGGGTGATGGACCCAGTGATCCTCACCCTGGATACTCTATTCCACACCTGGGCCTCACTTTGACCAGGGACCTCTGGTCCCATTCCTGGGCCTCAAACTAAACTGGTTACTCTGGTTACCACTCTGGGTCTCACCCTTACCCGGTGACTCTGGTCACTGCTTGGGCTTCACTTGGGCCTGGTGAATCTGGTCCTTAGCTGGTCCGCACCTGGATCTCGTGACTGGTAGCCACCTGGGCCTCACCGGGACTTGGTGATCCTGTTGCCACCTGCGCCTCAACCTGGTCCTTGTGACTGTATTCCCACCTGGAACTTACCTGTATCTGGTGTCTCTGGTTCCCATATGGGGCTCTCCTGAACCGGTTCCTGTGGTCTCCATCTGGCCTCACATGGAACAAGATGACTCTGATCCATATTTGGCCTCTCCTGGACCTGTTGACTCTGGTCCATACCTGGGCATCATTGCGACCTGGATACTCTCTTATATACCTGGGCCTCACGTGGACCTGGTGACTGTGGTCCCACCTGGGCCTCACCTGGACGAGGTGGACTGGTTCCCACAGGGACTTCACCTGGACCTGGTGACTCAGGTCCTCATATGGTGCATCATGGGACCCTGGTTCAGTTCCACATCGGGGCCTCTACCTGGACCTAGTGATTCTCGTCCCCCTCTGATCCTTCACCCTGACGTGGTGACTCTGGTCCCCACCTGGATATCACCAGAACCGGTGACTCTGGTCCCAGTCCTGGGACTCACCCGGAGCTGGGGACACTAGGTCCTCAACTGGGCCTCAGCAGGACCTGGTGAATCTACTCCTCACTTAGGCTTCGACTGGACTTGTGACTCTTTTTCCCACCTAGGCATCAATGGGACATGGTTACTCTGTTTCCCACCTTGGGCCTCACCTGGACATGATAACTTTACTCCACACTTTGGCCTCAACTGTCTGCTGATGACTCTGGACCCACCACCTAGGCCTCTAATCTGGACCTGGTGACTGTGGTCCCCCACCTGGGCTCACCTGGACCTGGTGACTCTCGTTCCCACATGAATCACACCTTGGACTTGGTGACTGTGATGTTCTCTAGACTCACTATTTACCTGGTGACTCTGGTCCTCACTAAGGGCCTCTCCTGGATTTGGTGACTCTGGTCTGCTGGTTGGCCCTCACCTGGACCTGGTGAATGGGGTTGCCACCTGGGCCTCACCCATACCTGGTGACTCAGGATCCCCACGTGGGCCTCTGGACCTGGTGAATCTGGTCCTTATCTGGTCCTCTCCCAGACCCGGGGACTCTGTCACCACCTAGGCCTCACCTGGACCTGGTGAATCTGGTCCCCACCTGGGCCACACCCAGTCCTGGTGACTTTGTTCCCCACCTGGACCTGATTGCTGTGGACATTTCTTGCCTCACCTGGAACTCGGTGACTCTGATCCTATCTGGGCGTCACCGAGACCTCGTGGACTCTGGTCCTCACCTGGGGTTCCTTGGTACCTGGTGACTCTGTTCCACACCTGAGACTCTCTTGAACATGATGAGCTTGAACCTCTCTGGGCCTCACCCTGACTCGGTGACTCTGGTCCCCATCTGGATGTCACCTGGACCAGGTGATTCTGGTATCCCTCTAGGAGCTCAACCAGATCTGGTGATTCTGTTCCTCAACTGGGCATCACCTGGGGGACCTAGTGAATATGCTCCATCTGGGCCTCATTTGGACCTGGTGACTCTGGTCCCTCTCTGGGCATCATCGTTACATGGTTCCCTCTGCATGGCCTACAGGTTGGCCTCACCTGGACCTGGTGAGAGGGGTTGCCACATGGGCCTCACCCATACCTGGTGACACAGTCCCCACTTGGGCCTCACTTGGCGTAGTGAATCTTGTCCTTACCTGATCCTCACCCAGAACTAGTAACTCTGTTCACCACCAGCGAATCACCTGGACCTGGTGAATCTGGTCCCCATTGGGCCTCTCCCAGTCCTGGTGACTTTGTTCCCCACCTGGACCTGATTGCTGTGGACTCCTTTTTGGCCTCACCTAGAACTGGTTACTCTGATCCTATCTGCGCGTCACCCAGACCTGGTGACTCTGGGTCCTCACCAGGGCATCATTGGTAACCTGCTGACTCTGTTGCACACCTTAGCCTCACCTGGACATGATGACTATGGAACTCTCTGGGCCTCACCCTGACCTGGTGACTCTGGTCCCCATCTGGATGTCACCTGGACCAGGTGATTCTGGTACCCTTCTAGGCCTCAACCAAATCTGGTGACTCTGGTCCTCACTGGGCCTCACATGGACCTAGTGAATATGCACCTTCTGGGCCTCAGATTGGACCTGGTGACTCTGGTCCCTACCTGGCATCATCGGGACATGGTTTCCACTGCATGGCTTGCAGGTTGGCCTCACGGTGGACTGGTAAGTCTGGTCCCTACCTGGTCATCATCGGGACATGGTTCTTCTGAATGGCCTGCAGGTTGGCTTCAGCTGGACCTGGTCAGGGGGCTTGCCACTGAGCCTCACCATGCCTGGTGACACAGGTCCCCACGTGGGCCTCACTTTGACCTGGTGAATCTAGTCCCTTGCCTGGTCCTCACCCGGAACTGGTAACTTCTGGTCAACCACTGGGAATGACTGGACCTGGTGAATATCGTCCCCATCTGTCCTCACTCAGTCCTGGTGACTTTGTTCGCCACCTGGACTTGATTGCTGTGGATTCCTCTTGGCCACACCTGGAACTGGTGACTCTGATCCTAACTGGGCACCCACCCAGTTCTGGTGACTCTGCTCATCACCTGTGGACCATTATGATCTGGATACTCTGTTCCACACTGAGCCTCATCTGGACATGAGACTCTGGACCCTCTCTGGCCTCACCCTGACATGGTGACTCTGGTCCCCATCTGGATGTCACCGAGACCAGGTGAATCTGGTACCCCTCTAGGCCTCAACTAGACCTGGTGACTCTGGCCCTCAACTGGGCCTCACCGGGACCTAGTGAATATGCACTCCACCTGCGCCTCATCTGGACCTGGTGACTCTGGTTCTACCTGGGCATCATCGGGACATGGTTACTCTATTCCCATTGGGACTGACCTGATCCTGGTACTCTGGTCCTGAATTTGGCCCTCTTCAGTACCAGGTGACTCTGGCTCCACCTGGCCTCACCTGTAACTGGTGACTCTGACCCTAAGCATGGCCTCACCTGACCTCGTGACTGTGGTTCTCATGGGACCTCACCTGGATCTCATGTCTCTGGTCCCACCTGGGCCTCACCAGGACCTGGTGTCTCTCTTACCCACCTGGGTAGCATCAGGATATGGTTACACTGTTAACTAACAGTGTCCCAGCCAGACCTATTAACTCTGGTCTTCACCTGGACATGGTGACACTGGTTCCCACCTGGGTCTCACCTGAACATGGTGAGTCGGATCCCCACCTGGTCCTCACGTGTAACTGGTGATTCTCGTTCCCACGTGGACATCATGTGGACCTGTGGCTGCAGTGTTTCTACTCCTAATGTACCTCGTGACTCTGGTCCCCACCAGGGCCTCACCGGGAACCTGTGGAGTTGTGGTTGCCACCTGCACCTCACCTGGTCCTGGGATTCTCGTCTGCACCTGAGACTACCCTGGATCTGGTGACTGTGGTATCCACCTGGGCTTCACCTGGATTGGGGACTCCGGTCCCCTCTGGTCTCACCTGGCCCTGTTGACCATGGCACACAACTGGGCAAAATTGGGACCCGATGACTGTGTTCCAAAACTGGACCATCACCTGTACCAGGTGACTCTAATCCCCCCTCTGGGTCCTCCCCGTGCCCTAGTGACTGTGAACCCCACTTTGGCCTGACTTGGACCTGCTGATCCTGGTTGCCACCTGCGGCCTGACCTCGAAATGTTGATTCTGCTTCTTTCAAGGGCCTCCCCTATACCTGGTTGATCCTGGTCCCCACCTGGGTCTCACCTGGACGTGGTGACCCTTGTCACCACCGGGGACTTACCTGGACCTGCATACTGTGTTCCACACCTGAGCCTGAAGTAGCCCTGTTGAACATGTCCCCAAGCCGGCCTCACATGACCTGTTGCCTCTGATCACCACCGGGGCCTCACGTGTCCTGGTTACTCTGGTCCTCACCTGGGCCAATTTGGATATGGTGACTCTGGTCACAAACTGGACTTCACCCGATCTGGTGACTCTGGTCCCCCTGGACCTCTCCTGGACCTGGTGACTCTCTTTCCAACATGGACCTCACCTGGATCTGGTGAGCTTGGTCCTCAGTTTGGACTCACCTGGACCTGGTGTCTCTCGTCCCCAGTTTGACCAGACTCCGAACTGCTGAAGCTTGCCCCACCTAGGCCGCACCCAGACCTCGTGACTCTTGTCCCCAGGTTTGCCTCAATACGACCTGATGAATCTGGTAATCACGTGGGCCTCACATTGACCTGGGACTCAGCTGGATAGAGTTGCTCTGTTCCCACAAGGGGCTCACCTGATATTGCTGATCTGGTCTTATTCTATGCCTCACCAGGACCTAGTGATTCTGTTCCCCATCTGGGCCTGCATGGCCCTAGTAACTATGGTCCTCACCCAGGCATCATTGGGACCTTGATACTCTATTCCACACCTGGGCCGCACTTTGACCAGGGACCTCTGGTCCCATTCTGGGCCTCAAACTAAACTGGTTACTCTGGTTCCCCCTCTGGGGCCTCACCCTTACCTGGTGACTCTGGTCACCCCTTGGGCTTCACTTGGGCCTGGTGAATCTGGTCCTTAGCTGGTCCGCACTTGGATCTGGTGACTGGTCGCCACCTGGGCCTCAGCTGGACATGGTGAATCCTGTTGCCACCTGTGCCTCACCTGGAACTTGTGACTGTGGTCCCACCTGGAACTCACCTGGATCTGGTGGCTCTGGGTCCCATATGGGGCTCTCCTGGACCTTGTTCCGTGGTATCCATCTGGCCTCACCTGGAACACAATGTCTCTGATCCATATATTGGCCTCTCCTGCACCTGTTGTCTCTGGTCCTTACCTGGGCATATTGGGACCTGGGTACTCTCTTATATACCTGGGCCTCACCTGGACCTGGTGACTGATGGTCCCACCTTGGCCTCACCTGGATGAGGTGACTGGTTCCCACAGGGACCTCACCTGGTCCTGGTGACTCAGGTCCTCATATGGACATCATGGGACCTGGTTTCTCAGTTCCACATTGGGGCCTCACCTGGAGCTAGTGATTCTCGTCCCCCTCCGGGCCTCACCCTTACGTGGTGACTCTGGTCCCCACCTGGATATCACCAGAACCGGCGGACTCTGGTCCCTCTCGAGACTCACCCGGAGCTGGGAAACTGGTCCTCAAATAGGCCTCAACAGGACCTGATGAATCTACTCTTCATTTGGCCTCGTCTGGACCTTGTGACTCTTTTCCCACCTGGCATCATTGGGACATGGTTACTCTGTTCCCCACCTGGGCCTCAACTGGACATGATAACTTTGCTCCATTCCTTGGCCTCAACTGGTCCTGATGACTCTCGTCCCCCACCTAGGCCTCAATCTGGACCTGTTGACTGTGATCCCCACCTGGGTCTCACCTGGACCTGGTGACTCTCGTTCCCACATGAACCATAACTGGACCTGGTGACTGTGGTGTTCTTGTAGACTCACATTTCCCTGGTGACTCCGGTCCCCACTAGGGCCTCACCTGGATCTGGTGACTCTGGCCTGCAGGTTGGCCTCACCTGGACTTGGTGAGTGGGGTTGACACCTGGGCGTCACCCATACCTGGTGACTCAGGTCCCCACGTGGGCCTCTTGGACCTGGTGAATCTGGTCCTTACCTGGTCCTCTCCCAGACCCGGGGACTCTGGTCACCACCTGGGCCTCACCTGGACCTGGTGAATCTGGTCCCCACCTGGGCTACACCCAGTCCTGGTGACTTTGTTCCCCACCTGGACCTGATTGCTGTGGACTTTTTCTTGGCCTCACCTGGAAGTGGTGACACTGATCGTATCTGGGCGTCACCCACCTGGTGACTCTGGTCCTCACCTGGGCATCCTTGGTACCTGGTGACTCTGTTCCACACCTGAGACTCTCCTGAACATGATGACTCTTGAACCTCTCTGGGCCTCACCCTGACGTAGGTGACTCTGGTCCCCATCTGGATGTCACCTGGACCAGGTGATTCTGGTATCCCTCTAGGGCTCAACCAGATCTGGTGATTCTGGTCCTCAAATGGGCCTCACCTGGACCTAGTGAATATATTCCATCTGGGCCTCATTTGGACCTGGTTACTCTGGTCCCTCTCTGGGCATCACCGGGACATGGTTCCACAGCATGGCCTGCAGTTTGGCCTCACCTGGACCTGGTGAGTGGGGTTGCCACCTGGGCCTCACCCATACGTGGTGACACAGGTCCCACGTGTGCTTCACTTGGACCTGGTGAATCTGGTCCTTACCTGGTCCTCTCCCGGAACTGGTATGTCTGGTCACCACCTGGGAATCACATGGGGCCTGGTGAATCTGGTCCCAATCTGGGCCTCACCCTGTCCTGGTGACTTTGTTCCCCACCTGGACCTGATTGCTGTGGACTCCTTCTTGGCCTCACCTGGAACTGGTGACTCTGATCCTAAGTGGGCCTCGCCCAGATCTGGTGACTCTGATCCTCACCTGTGGACCATTATGACCTGGATACTTTGTTCCAAACCTCAGCCTCACCTGGACATGATGACTCTGGAACCCCTCTGGCCCTCACCCTGACATGGTGACTCTGGTTCCCATCTGGATGCCACCTAGACCAGGTGAATCTGGTACGACTCTAGGCCCCCAACTTTCCCTGGTGACACTGGTCCTCAACCGGGCCTGACCGGGACCTAGTGAACATGCTCCCCACCTGCGCCTCATCTGGACCTGGTGACTCTGGTTCTACCTGGGCATCATCGGGACATAGTTACTCTTTTCCTCACTGGGACTGACCTGATCCTGGTAACTCTGGTCCTGACTTTGGCCTCTTCTGTACCAGGTGACTCTGTACCCACCTGGGCTTCACCTGTACCTGGTGACTCTGATCCTAAGCATGGCCTCACCTGTCCTGGTGACTGGGGATCCCATCGGGACCTCACCTGGACCTCATGTCTCCTGTCCCACCTGTGCCTCACCAGGACCTTGTGTCTCTGGTACCCACCTGGATAGCATCAGGATATGGTTACACTCTTCACTAACAGTGACCCAGCCGGACCTATTAACTCTGCTCTTCACCTGGACCACACCTGCACATGGTGATTCTGGTCTGCACCTGAGACTACCCTGGATCTGGTGACTGTGGCTCCCCACCTGGGATTCACCTGCATATTTTGACTCCGGTCCCCATCTGGCCCTCACCTGGCCCTGTTGACCATGGTCCTCAACTGGGCAAAATTGGGCCTCGGTGACTGTGTTCCACAACTGGACCTCACCTCGACCAGTTTACTCTGGTCCCCCTCTGGGTCTCCCCGTGCCCTAGAGACTGTGAACCCCACTTTGGCCTGACTTGGACCTGCTGATCCTGTTTGCCACCTGCGCCTAACCTCGAACTGTTGACTCTGGTTCTTTCAATGCCCTCCCCTGTACCTGGTGATCCTGGTCCCCACATGGGCCTCACCTGGACGTGGTTCCTCTTGTCACCACCGGGGAGTCACCTGGACCTGCTTACTGTGTTCCATACCTGGGCCTCAAGTAGACCTGTTGACCATGGTCCCCAAGCCGGCCTCATATGGACCTGTTGCCTCTGAAATCCACCGGGGCCTCACGTGTACCTGATAACTCTGGTCCTCACCTGGGGCTCATCTGGACCTAGTGACTCTGGTACCACCTGGGCTTCACCTGGATCTGGTGACTCTGGTCCGCACCTGGACTTCACCTGGATCTGGTGACTCAGGTCCCCACCTGGAACTCTCCTGGACCTGGTGACTCTCTTTCCAACATGGACCTCACCTGGATCTGGTGACTCTCGTCCTCAGTTTCGGCTCACCTGGACCTGGTGTCTCTCGTCCCCACTTTGACCTAACTCAGAACATTGAATCTGGCCCCACACAGGCCGCACCAAGACCTGGTGACTCTTGTCCCCAGCTCTCTCAATTCGACCTGATGAACCTGGCCCTCACGTGGGCCTCACATGGACCTGGGACTCAGCAGGGTAGAGTGGCTCTGGTTCCCACAATGGGCTCACCTGTTACTGCTGACTGTAGTCTTATTTTATGCCTCACCAGGACCTAGTGATTCTGTGCCCCATCTGGGACTGCATGGCCCTAGTGACTCTGGTCCTCCCCCAGGCATCATTGGGACATGGATACTCTATTACATACCTGGGCCTCACTTTGACCAGCGACCTCTGGTCCCATTCTGGGCCCCAAACTAAACTGGTTAATCTGGTTCCCCCTCTGGGCCTCACCCTTACCTGGTGACTGTGGTCACCCCCTGGGCTCTACTTGGCCCTGGTGAATCTGGACCTTAGGTGGTCCGCACCTGTATCTCGTGACTGCTCGCCACCTGGGCCTCACCTGGACTTGGTGAATCCTGTTGCCACCTGCGCCTCACCTGGACCTTTTGACTGTGGTCCCAAGTGGTTCTCACCTGGATGTGGTGGCTCTGGTTACAATATGGGGCTCTCCTGGACCTGGTTCCTGTCGTATCCATCTGGCCTCACCTGGAACACAATGACTCTGATCCATATTTGGGCCTCTCTTGGACCTGTTGACTCTGGTCCTTACCTGGGCATCATTGGGACCTGGATACTCTCTTATATACCTGGGCCTCACCTGGAACTGTTGACTGTGGTCCCACCTGGGCCTCACCTGGACGAGGTGACTGGTTCTCCACGGGGACATCACCTGGACCTGGTGACTCAGGTCGTCATTTGGGCATCATGGGACCTGGTTTCTCAGTTCCACATCGGGGCCTCACCTGGAACGAGTGATTCTCTTCCCCCTCTGGGCCTCACACTGACATGGTGCCTCTGGTCCCCACCTGGATATCACCAGAACCGGGTGACTCTGGTCCCCGTCTGGGACTCAACCAGAGCTGGGGACACTGGTCCTCAACTTGGCCTAAACAGGACCTGGTGAATCTACTCCTCACTTAGGCGTCGTCTGGACCTTGTGACTCTTTTCCCACCTGACATCAATGGAACATTTTTACTCTGTTCCCCACCTGGGCCTCACCTGGACATGATAACTGTGCTCCGCACTTCGGCCTCAAATGGTCCAGATGACTCTGGTACCCCCACCAGGCCTCAATCTGGACCTTGTGACTGTGGTCCCCACATGGGTCTCACCTGGACCTGGTGATTCTCGTTCCCACAAGAACCACACCTGGACCTGGTGACTGTGGTGTTCTTGTAGACTCACATTTACCTGGTGACTCCGGTCCCCACTAGGGCCTCATCTGCATCTGGTGACTCTGGCCTGCAGGTTGGCCACACCAGGACCTGGTGAGTGGGGTTGCCACCTGGGCCTCACCCATACCTGGTGACTCAGGTCCCCACGTGGGCGTCTTGGACCTGGTGAGTCTGGTCCTTACCTGGTCCTCTCCCATACCCGGGGACTCTGGTCACCACCTGGGCCTCACCTGGACCTGGTGAATCTGGTCCCCATCTGGGCCTCACCCACTCCTTGTGACTTTGTTCCCCACCTGGACCTGATTGCTGTGGACTCCTTCTTGGCCTCATCCTGGAACTGGTGACTCTGATCCTAACTGGGCATCACCCAGATCTGGTGACTCTGGTCCTCACCTGTGGACATTTATGACCTGGATACTCTGTTCCACACCTGAGCCTCACCTGGACATGATGACTCTGGATCCCCTCTGGGCCTCACCCTGACATGGTGACTCTGCTCCCCGTCTGCATGTCACCTAGACCAGGTGAATCTGGTACCCCTCTAGGGCTCAACTAGACCTGGGGATTCTGGTCCTCATGTGCGCCTCACCGAGACCTGGAGAATATGCTCCCCACCCGCTCCAAATCTGGACCTGGTGACTCTGGTTCTACCTGGGCATCATCGGGACATGGTTACTCTATTCCCCACTGGGACTGACCTGATCCTGGTAACTCTGGTCCTGACTTTGGCCTCTTCTGTACCAGGTGACTCTGGCTTCACCTGGGCCTCACCAGTAACTGGTGACTCTGATCCTAAGCATGGCCTCACCAGACCTGGTGACTGTGGTTCCCATCTGGACCTCACCTGGACCTCATATCTCTGGTCCCACCTGGGCCTCACCAGTACCTGGTGTCTCTGGTACCCATCAGGGTATCATCAGCATATGGTTACACTGTTCACTAACAGTGACCCAGCCGGACCTATTAACTCTGGTCTTCACCTGGGCCACACCTGGACATGGTGACACTGGTTCCCACCTGGTTCTCACCTGGACATGGTGAGTCGGATCCCCACCTGGTCCTCACCTGTAACTGGTGATTTTCGTTCCCACTTGGACATCCTGTGGACCTAGTGGCTGCAGTGTTTCTAGCTTCTCATGTACCTTGTGACTCTGGTCCCCACCAGGGCCTCACCGGGACCTGGTGAGTGTGGTTGCCACCTGCACCTCACCTGGACTTGGTGATTCTGGTCTGCACCTGAGACTACCCTGGATCTGGTGACTGTGGTCCCCACCTGGTCTTCACCTGGATTTGGGGACTCTGGTCCCCATCTGGGCCTCACCTGGCCCTGTTGACCATGGTCCTCAACTGGGCACAATTGGGGCCCGATGACTGTGTTCCACAAATGGACCTCACCTGGACCAGGTGACTCTGGTCCCCCTCTGGTTGTCACCGTGCCCTAATGACTGTGAACCCCACTTTGGCCTGACTTGGACCTGCTGATCCTGGTTGCCACCTGCGCTTGACTTCGACCTGTTGACTCTGGTTCTTTCTTTTTTCTTTTTTTTTTTTAATTTATTTTTTATTATTGGTGTTCTATTTACTAACATACAGAATAACCCCCAGTGTCCATCACCCATTCACTCCCACCCCCCGCCCTCCTCCCCTTCTACCACCCCTAGTTCGTTTCCAAGAGTTAGCAGTCTTTACGTTTTGTCTCCCTTTCTGATATTTCCCACACATTTCTTCCCCCTTCCCTTATATTTCCTTTCACTAGTATTTATATTCCCCAAATGAGTGAGAACATATAATGTTTGTCTTTCTCCGAATGGCTTACTTCACTCAGCATAATATCCTCCAGTTCCATCCACGTTGAAGCAAATGGTGGGTATTTGTCATTTCTAATAGCTGAGTAATATTCCATTGTATACATAAACCACATCTTCTTTATCCATTCATCTTTCGTTGGACACCGAGGCTCCTTCCACAGTTTGGCTATCATGGCCCTTGCTGCTATAAACATCGGGGTGCAGGTGTCCCGGCGTTTCATTGCATTTGTCTCTTTGGAGAAAATCCCCAACAGTGCAATTGTTGGGTCGTAGGACAGGTATATTTTTAACTGTTTGAGGAACCTCCACACAGTTTTCCAGAGTGGCTGCACCAGTTCACATTCCCACCAACAGTGTATGAGGATTCCCTTTTCTCCGCATCCTCTCCAACATTGGTTGTTTCCTGTCTTGTTAATTTTCCCCATTCTCACTGGTGTGAGGTGGTATCTCATTGTGGTTTTGATTTGTATTTCCCTGATGGCAAGTGATGCAGAGCATTTTCTCATGTGCATGTTGGCCATGTCTATGTCTTCCTCTGTGAGATTTCTGTTCATGTCTTTTGCCCATTTCATGATTGGATTGTTTGTTTCTTTGGTGTTGAGTTTGATAAGTTCTTTATAGATCTTGGAAACTAGTCCTTTATCTGATATGTCATTTGCAAATATCGTCTCCCATTCTGTAGGTTGTCTTTGAGTTTTGTTGACTGTATTCTTTGCTGTGCAAAAGCTTCTTATCTTGATGAAGTCCCAATAGTTCATTTTTGCTTTTGTTTCTTTTGCCTTCGTGGATGTATCTTGCAAGAAGTTACTATGGCCGAGTTCAAAAAGGGTGTTGCCTGTGTTCTTCTCTAGGATTTTGATGGAATCTTGTCTCACATTTAGATCTTTCCTCCATTTTGAGTTTATCTTTGTGTATGGTGAAAAAGAGTGGTCTAGTTTCATTCTTCTGCATGTGGATGTCCAATTTTCCCAGCACCATTTATTGAAGAGACTGTCTTTCTTCCAATGGATAGTCTTTCCTCCTTTATCGAATATTATTTGCCCATAAAGTTCAGGGTCCACTTCTGGATTCTCTATTCTGTTTCACTGATCTATGTGTCTGTTTTTGTGCCAGTAGACTCTAGTTCTTTCAAGGGCCTCAACTGTACCTGGTGATCCTGGTCCCCACCTGGGCCTCACCTGGAAGTGGTGACTCTTGTCACCACCGGGGACTCACCTGGACCTGCTTACTGTGTTACACACCAGGGCCTCAAGTAGAACTGTTGACCATGGTCCCCAAGTCGGCCTCACATAGACCTGTTGCCTCTGATCCCCACCGGGGCCTCACGTGTACCTGGTAACTCTGGTCCTCACCTGGGCCTCATCGGGACCTAGTGACTCTGGTCCCCACCTGGGCTTCACCTGGATCTGGTGACTCTGGTCCCCACCTGGACTTCACCTGGATCTGGTGACTCTGGTCCCCACCTGGACCTCTCTTGGACCTGGTGACTCTCTTTCCAACATGGACCTCACATGGATCTGGTGACTCTGGTCCTCAGTTTGGCCTCACCTGGACCTGGCGTCTCTCGTCCCCACTTTGACCTAACTCAGACCTGCTGAATCATCCTCCCGCTAGCCCGCACCCAGACCTGGTGACTCTTGTCCCCAGCTATGCCTCAATTCGAGCTAATGAATCTGGTCCTCACGTGAGCCTCACATGGACCTGGGACTCAGCTGGATAGAGTGGCTCTGGTTCACGCAAGGGGATCAAATGATATAGCTGACTGTGGTCTTATTCTATGCCTCACCAGGACCTAGTGATATGTCCCCATCTGGGCCTGCATGGCCCTAGTGACTCTGGTCCTCACCCAGGCATCATTGGGACCTGGATACACTATTCCACACCTGGGCCTCACTCTGACTAGGGACCTCTGGACCCATTCTGGGCCTCAAACTAAACTGGTTAGTCTGGTTCCCCCTCTGGGACTCACCCTTACCTGGTGACTCTTGTCACCCCTTGGGCTTCATTTGGGCCTGGTGAATATGGTCCTTAGCTTGTCCTCCCTTGGATCTGGTGACTGGTCGCCAGCTGGGCCTCACCTGAACTTGGTGAATCCTGTTGCCACCTGCGCCTCACCTGGACCTTGTGACTGTGGTCCCACCAGGACCTCACCTGGATCTGGTGGCTCTGGTTCCAATATGGGGCTCTCCTGGACCTGATTCCTGTGGTCTCCATCAGGCATCACCTGGAACAAAATGACTCTGATCCATATTTGGGCCTCTCCTGGACTGTTGACTCGGGTGCTTACCTGGACATCATTGCGACCTGGATACACTCTTATATACCTGGGCCTCACCTGGACCTGGTGACTGTGGTCCCACCTGGGCCTCACCTGGACGACTTGACTGGTTCCCAAGAGGGACCTCACCTGGACCTGCTGACTCAGGTCCTCATATGGGCATCATGGGACCTGATTTCAGTTACACATCGGGGCCTCACCTGGAGCTAGTGATTCTCGGCCCCCTCTGGGCCTCACCCTGACGTGGTGACTCTGGTCCCCACCTGGATATCACCGGAACCGGGTGACTCTGGTCCCCCTCTGGGACCCACCCGGAGCTGGGGACACTGGTCCTCAAATGGGCCTCACCTGGACCTGGTGAATCTGGTCCCCATCTTGTCCTCACTCAGTCCTGGTGTCTTTGTTCCCCACCTGGACCTGATTGCTGTGGACTCCTTCTTGGCCTCACCTGGAACTGGTGAATCTGATCCTAACTGGGCCTCACCCAGATCTGGTGACTCTGGTCCTCACCTGCGGACCATTATGAGCTGGTTACTCTGTTCCACACCTGAGCCTCACCTGGACATGATTACTCTGGATCCCCTCTGGACCTCACCCTGACATGGTGACTCTGGTCCCCATGTGGATGTCACCTAGACCAGGTGAATCTGGTACCCCTCTAGGCCTCAACTAGACCTGGTGACTGTGGTCCTCAACTGGGCCTCACCAAGACCTAGTGGATATGCTCCCCTCCTGCGCCTCATCTGGACCTGGTGACTCTGGTTCCACCTGGGCATCATTGGGACCTGGATACTCTCTTATATACCTGGGACTCACCTGGACCTGATGACTGTGGTCCCACCTGTGCCTCACCTGGACCTGGTGCATCTGGTCCCCATCTGGGCCTCACCCAGTCCTGGTGACTTTGTTCCCCACCTGGACCTGATTGCTGTGGGCCCTTTCTTGCCCTCACCTGGAACTGGTGGCTCTGATCCCATATGCGCGTCCTCCAGATCTGTTGACTCTGGTCCTCACCTGGGAGGTATTGGTACCTGGTGACTCTGTTCCACACCTGAGCCTCACCTGTATATGATGACTCTGGAACCACTCTGGGTCTCACCCTGACCTGGTGACTCTGGTCCCCATCTGGATGTCACCTGGACCAGGTGATACTGGTACTCCTCTAGGACTCAACCAGATCTGGTGACTCTGGTCCTCAACTGGGCCTCACCTGGACCTAGTGAATATGCTCGAACTGGGCCTCATTTGGACCTGCTAACTCTGGTCACTACCTCGGCATCATCGGGTCATGGTTCCACTGCATGGCCTGCAGGTTGCACTCACCTGGACCTGGTAACTCTGGTCCCTACCTGGGCATCATCCGGACATGGTTCCTCTGCATGGCCTGCAGGTTGGCCTCAATTGGACCTGGTGAGTGGGGTTGCCAACTGGGCCTCACCCATACCTTGTGACTCAGGTCCCCACGTGGGGCTTTGTACCTGGTGAATCTGATCCTTTCCTGGTCCTCTCCTAGACCAGGGGACTCTGGTTACTACCTGGGCCTCCCATGGACCTGGTGAATCTGGTCCCCATCTGAGACTCACCCAGTCCTGGTGACTTTGTTCCCCACCTGGACCTGATTGCTGTGGACTCCTTCTTGGCCTCACCTAGAACTGGTGACTCTGATCCTATCTGCGCGTCACCCAGACCTGGTGACTCTGGTCCTCACCTGGGCATCATTGGTACCTGCTGACACTGTTGCACACCCGAGCCTCACCTGGACATGATGACTCTGGAACTCTCTGGGCCTCACCCTGACCTGGTGACTCTGGTACCCATCTGGATGTCACCTGGACCAGGTGATTCTGGTACCCCTCTAGGCCTCTACCAGATCTGGTAACTCTGGTCCTCAACAGGGCCTAAACTGTAACTAGTGAATATGCTACATCTTGTCCTCATTTAGACCTGGTGACTCTGGTCACTCCCTGGGTATCATCGGGATATGGTTCCACTGCATGGCCTGCAGGTTGGCCTCACCTGGACCTGAGAACTCTAGTCCCTACCTGGGCATCATTGGGACATGATTCCTCTGCATGGCCTGCAGGTTGGCTTCACCTGGACCTAGTGAGTGGAGTTGCCAACTGGGCCTCACCCATGCCTGGTGACACATGTCCCAACGTGGGCCTCACTTGGACCTGGTGAATCTGGTCCTTGCCTGGTCCTCACCCGGAACTCGTAACTCTGGTCACCACCTGGGAATCACCTGGACCTGGTGAATCTGGTCACCATCTGGGCATCATCCAGTCATGGTCCCTTTGTTCCCCACCTGGACCTGATTGCTGTGGACACCTTCTTGGCCTCACCTGGAAGTGGTGAGTCTGATGCTAACTGAGACTCACCCAGATCTGGTGACTCTGGTCCTCACCTGTGGACCATTGTGACCTGGATACTCTGTTCCACACCTGAACCTCACCTGGACATGATGATTCTGGATGCCCTCTGGACCTCAGCCAGACATGGTGACTCTGGTCCCCATCTGGATGTCCCCTAGACCAGGTGAATCTGGTACCCCTCTAGGCGTCAACTAGACCTGGTGACTCTGGTCCTCAACTGGGCCTCACCTGGACCTAGTGAATATTCTCCCCACCTGCGCCTCACTGGACCTGGTGACTCTGATTCTACCTGGGCATCATTGGGACATGGTTACTGTATTCCCCACTGGGACTGACCTGATCCTGGTAACTCTGGTCCTGACTTTGGCATCTTCTGTACCAGGTGACATTGGCTCCACCTGGGCCTCACCTGTACCTGGTGACTCTGATCCTAAGCATGGGCTCACCTGACCTGGTGACTGTGGTTCCCATCGAGACGTCACCTGGACCTCATGTCTCCGGTTACACCTGGGCCTCACCAGGAGCTGGTGTCTCTGGTACCCACCTGGGTAGCATCAGGATATGGTTACACTGTTCACTAACACTCATCCAGCCGGACCTAATAACTCTGGTCTTCACGTGGGGCACACCAGGACATGGTGACACTGGTTTCCACCTGGGTCTCACCTGGACATGGTGAGTCGGATCCCCACCTGGTCCTCACCTGTAACTGGTGATTTTCGTTCCCACATGGACATCATGTGGACCTGGTGGCTGCAGTGTTTCTAGATTCTCATGTACCTCGTGACTCTGGTCCCCACCGGGGACTCTCCGAGACCGGGTGAGTGTGGTTGCCACCTTCACCTCACATGGACCTGGTGATTCTGGTCTGCACCTGAGACTACCCTGGATCTGGTGACTGTGGTCCCCACCTGGGCTTCACCTGGATTTGGGGACTCCGGTCCCCATCTTGGCCTCACCTGGCCCTGTTAACCATGGTCCTCAACTGTGCAAAATTGGGACCCAGTGACTGTGTTCCACAACTGGACCTCACCTGGACCAGGTGACTCTGGTCCCACTCTGGGTTTCACCGTGCCCTAGTGACTCTGAACCCCACTTTGGCCTGACTTGGACCTGCTGACCCTGGTTGCCACCTGCGCCTGACCTCGAACTTTTCACTCTGGTTCTTTCAAGGGTCTTCCCTGGACCTGGTGATCCTGGTCGGACCTGGCCCACACCTGGACGTGGTGACTCCTGTCACCAATGGGGACTCACCTGGACCTGCTTACTGTGTTCCACACCTGGGCCTCAAGTAGACCTGTTGAACATGGTCCCCAAGCCGGCCTCACATGGACCTGTTGCCTCTGATCCCCACCGGGTCCTCACGTGTACCTGGTATCTCTGGTCCTCACCTGGGCCTCATCTGGACCTAGTGACTCTGGTCCCCACCTGGGGTTCACATGGATCTGGTGACTCTGGTTCCCACCTGGACTTCACCTGGATCTGGTGACTCTGGACCCCACCTGGACCTCTCCTGGACCTCGTGACTCTCTTTCCAACATGGACCTCACCTGGATCTGGTGAATCTGGTCCTCAGTTTGGCCTCACCTGGACCTGGAGTCTCTCGTCCCCACTTTGACCTAACTCAGAACTGCTGAATCTTGCCCCACCTAGGCCGCACCCAGACCTGGTGACTCTTGTCCCCAGCTATGCCTCAATTCGACCTCAGGAATCTGGTCCCCAAGTGTGCCTCATATGCACCTGGGACTCAGCTGGATAGAGTGGCTCTGGTTCCCACAAAGGGCTCAACTGATACTGGTGACTTTTTCACCAGTGGTCTTATTCTATGACTCACCAGGACCTAGTGATTCTGTTCCCCACCTGCGCCTGCATGACCCTAGTGAGTCTGGTCCTCACCCAGGCATCATTGGGATCTGGATACTCTATTCCACACCAGGGCGTCACTCTGACCAGGGACCTCTGGTCCCATTCTGGGCCTCAAACTAAACTGCTTACTCTGGTTATCCCTCTGGGCCTCACCCTTACCTGGTCACTCTGGTCACCCCTTGGGCTTCACTTGGGCCTGGTGAATCTGGTCCTTAGCTGGTCCACACCTGGATGTGGTGACTCTGCCCTGCAAGTTGGCCTCACCTGAGCCTGGTGAGTGGGGTTCCCAACTGGGCCTCACACATACCTGGTGACCCAAGTCCCCACGTGGGTTTCTTGGACCTGGTGAATCTGGTCCTTACCTGGTCCTCTCCCAGACCCCGGGACTCTGGTCATCACCTTGGCCTCACCTGGGCCTGGTGAATCTGGTCCCCATCTGGGCCTCACCCAGTCCTGGTGACTTTGTTCACCACCTGGATCTGATTGCTGTGGACTCTTTTTGCCTCACCTGGAACTGGTGACTCTGATCCTATCTGCGCGTCACCCAGATTTGTTGACTCTGGAACTCACCTGGGCATCATTGGTACCTGATTACTCTGTTCCACACCTGAGCCTCACCTGGACATGATGACTCTGGAACCCCTCTGGGCCTCACCCTGACCTGGTGACTCTGGTCCCCATCTGGATGTCACCTGGACCAGGTGATTCTGGTACCCCTCTAGGCCTCAACCAGATCTGGTGACTCTGGTCTTCAAATGGGCCTCACCTGGACCTAGTGAATATACTCGATCTGGGCCTCATATGGACCTGGTGACTCTGGTCCCTACCTGGGCATCATCGGGACATGGTTCCACTGCATGGCCTGCAGGTTGGCCTCAGCTGGACCTGGTATCACTCGTCCCTACCTGGGCATCATGGGGACATGGTTCCTCTGCATGGCCTGCAGGTTGGCCTCACCTGGACCTGGTGGGTGAGGTTGCCACCTGGGGCTCACCCATATCTGGTGACACAGTTCCCCACGTGGACCTCACTTTGACCTGGTGAATCTGGTCCTTACCTGGTCCTCACCCACAACTCGTAACCTCTTCACCACCTGTGAATCACCTGGACCTGGTGAATATGGTCCCCATCTAGGCCTCACTCAGTCCTGGTGAGTTTGTTCCCCACCTGGACTTGATTGCTGTGGACTCCTTCTTGGCCTCAACTGGAACTGGTGACTCTGATCCTAACTGGGCCTCACCCAGATCTGCTGATTCTGGTCCTCACCTGTGTATCATTACGACCTGGATACTCTGTTCCACACCTGAGGCTCCCCTGGACATGATGACTCTGGAATCTCTCTGCCTATCAACCTGACCTGGTGACTCTGGTCCCCATATGGATGTCACCTGGACCAGGGGATTATGGTACCCCTCTGGGCCTCAACCAGGTCTGGTGACTCTGGTCCTCAACTGGGACTCACCGGGACCTAGTGAATATGCTCCCCAATTGTGCCTCATCTGGACCTGGTGACTCTGGTTCTACCGGGCATCATCGGGACATGGTTACTGTATTCCCCACTGGGACTGACCTGATCCTGGTAACTTTGGTCCTGATTTGGCCTCGTCTGTACCAGGTGACTCTGGCTCAACCAGGGCCTCACCTGTAACTGGTGATTCTGACTTAAGCATGGCCTCACCTGACCTGGTGACTGTGGTTCCCTTCGGGACCTCACCTGGACCTCATGTCTCTGGTCCCAACTGGGCCTCACCAGGTCCTGATGTCTCTGGTACCCACCTTGGTAGCGTCAGGATACTAACAATGACCAAGCCGGACCTATTAACTCTGGTCTTCACCTGGGCCACACCTGGACATGTTGACACTGGTTCCCACCTGGGTCTCACTTGGACGTGGTGAGTCGGATCCACAACTGGTCCTCCCCTGTAACTGGTGATTCTCGTTCCCACATGGACGTCATGTGGACCTGGTGCTGCAGTGTTTCTAGCTTCTCATGTACCTCGTGACTCTGGTCCCCACCATGGCCTCACCGGGAACTGGTGAGTGTGGTTGCCACCTGCACCTCAAGTGGACCTGGTGATTCTGGTCTGCACCTGAGACTACCCTGGATCTGGTGACTGTGTTCCCCACCTGGGCTTCATCTGCTTTGGGGACTCTGGTCTCCATCTGGGCCTCACCTGGCCCTGTTGACCATGGTCTTCAACTGGGCAAAATTGGGACCCGGTGACTCTGTTCCACAACTGGACCTTACCTGGACCAGGTGATACTGGTCTCCCTCTGGGTCTCACCGCGCCCTAGTGACTGTGAACCCAACTTTGCCCTGACTTGGACCTGCTGACCCTGGTTGCCACCTACGCCTGACCTCGAACTGATGACTCTGGTACTTTCAAGGGCCTACCCTGTACCTTGTGATCCTGGTCCCCACCTGGGACTCAACTGGACGTGGTGACTAATGTCACAACCGCGTACTCACCTGGACCTGCTTACTGTGTTCCACATCTGGGCCTCAAGTAGACTTGTTGATCATGGTCCCCAAGCCGGCCTCACATGACCTGTTGCCTCTGATCCCCACCGGGGTCTCACGTTTACCTGGTAACTCTGGCACACATCTGGGCCTCATCTGGACCTAGTGACTCTGGTCCCCACCTGGGCTTCACCTCGATCTGGAGACTCTGGTCCCCACCTGGACTTCACCTGGATCTGGTGACTCTGGTCCCCACATGGACCTCTTCTGCACCTGGTGACTCTCTTCCAACATGGACCTCACCTGGATCTGGTGACTCTGGTCCTCTGTTTGGCCTCACCTGGACCTGGTGTCTCTCGTCCCCACTTTGACCTAACTCAGAACTGCTGAATCTTGCCCCACCTAGGCCGCACCCAGACCTGGTGACTCTTGTCCCCAGCTATGCCTCAATTAGACCTGATGAATCTGGTCCTCACGTGGTCCTCACCTGGTCCTGGGACTCAGCTGGATACAGTGGCTCTGGTTCCCACAAGGGGCTCACCTGATACTGGTGACTGTGGTCTTATTCTATGCCTCACCAGGACCTAGTGATTCTGTTCCCCATCTGGCCCTACATGGCCCTAGTGACTCTGGTCCTCACCCAGGCATCATTGGAAACTGGATACTCTATTCCACACCTGGGCCTCACTTTGACCAGGGACCTCTGGTCCCATTCTGGGCCTCAAACTAAACTGGTTACTCTGGTTCCCCCTCTGGGCCTCACCCTTACCTGGTGACTCTGGTCACCCCTTGGGCTTCACTTGGGCCTGGTGAATCTGGTCCTTAACTTGTCTGCACCTGGATCTGGTGACTGGTATCCACCTGGGTCTCACCTGGACTTGGTGAATCCTGTTTCCACCTGCAACTCACCTGGACCTTGTGACTTTGGTCCCACCTGGACCTCACCTGGACCTGGTGAGTGAGGGGCATCATGGGACCTGGTTTCTCAGTTCCACATCGGGGCCTCACCTGGACCTAGTGATTCTCGTCCCCCTCTGCGCGTCACCCTGACATGGTAACTGTGGTCCCCACCTGGATATCACCAGAACCGGGTGCCTCTGCTTCCCCTCTGGGACTCACCCGGAGCTGGGGCACTGACCCTCAACTGGGGCTCAACAGGACCTGGTGAATCTACTCCTCACTTAGGCCTCGTCTGGACCTTGTGACTCTTTTCCAACCTGGCATCAATGGGACATGGTGACTATGTTCCCCACTTGGGCCTCACATGGACATGATAACTTTGCTCTACACTTTGGCCTCAACTGGTCCTGATGACTCTGGCCCCCCACCTAGGCCTCAATCTGGCCCTGGTGACTGTGGTCCCCACCTGGGTCTCACCTGGATCTGGTAACTCTCGTTCCCACTTGAGCCACACCTGGACCTGGTGACTGTGGTGTTCTTGTAGACTCACATTTACCTGGTGACTCCGGTCCCCACTAGGGCCTCACCTGGATCTGGTGACTCTGGCCTGCAGGTTGGCCTAACCTGGACCTGGTGAGTGTGGTTGCCACCTGGGCCTCACCCATACCTGGTGACTCAGTTCCCCACGTGGGCCATGTGGACCTGGTGAATCTGGTCCTTACCTGGTCCTTTCCCAGACCCGGGGACTCTGGTCACAACCTGGGCCTCACCTGGACCTGGTGAATCTAGTCCCCTTCTGGGTCTCACACAGTCCTGGTGACTTTGTTCCCCACCTGGACCTGATTGCTGTGGACTCTTTCTTGGCCTTACCTGGAACTGGTGACTCTGGTCTCTATCTGGATGTCACCTTGACCAGGGGATTCTGGTACCCTTCTGGGCCACAACCAGATCTGGTGACTCTGGTCTTCAACTGGGCCTCACCTGGACCTAGTGAATATGCTCCATCTGGGCCTCATTTGGACCTGGTGACTCTGGTCCCTACGTGGGCAACATCAGGACATGGTTCCACATAATGGTCTGCAGGTTGGCCTCTTCTTGACCTGGTAACTCTGGTCCCTGCCTGGGCATCATCGGGACACGGTTCCTCTGCATGGCCTGCAGGTTGGCGTCACCTGGACCCGGTGAGTGCGTTTGCCACTGGGCCTCACCCATACCTGGTGACACAGGTCCCACGTGGGCCTCACTTGGACCTGGTGAATCTGGTCCTTACCTGGTCCTCACCCCTAACTCGTAACCTGGTCACCACCTGGGAATCACCTGGGCCTGGTGAATCTGGTGCCCATCTGGGCCTCACCCAGTCCTGGTGACTTTGTTCCCCACTTGGACCTGATTGCTGTGGAATCCTTCTTGGCCTCACCTGGAACTTGTGACTCTGTTCCTAACTGGGCCTCACCCAGATCTGGTGACTCTGGTCCTCCCCTGTGGACCATTATGACCTGGATACTCTGTCCACACCTGAACCTCACCTGGACATGATGACTCTGGATCCCCTCTGGGCCTCACCCTAATATGGTGACTCTGGTCCCCATCTGGATGTCCCCTAGACCAGGTGAATCTGGTACCCCTCTAGGCCTCAACTAGACCTGGTGAGCCTGGTCCTCATCTGGGCCTCACCTGGACCTAGTGAATATTCTCCCCATCTGTGCCTCGATGGACCTGGTGACTCTGGTTCTACCTGGGCATCATTGGGACATGGTTACTGTATTACCCACTGGGACTGACCTGATCCTGGTAACTCTGGTCCTGACTTTGGCCTCTTCTGTACCAGGTGACTCTGGCTCCACCTGGGCCTCACCTGTACCTGGTGACTCTGATCCTAAGCATGGCCTCACCTGACCTGGTGACTGTGGTTCCCATCGGGACCTCACCTGGACCTCATGTCTCCGGGTACACTTGGGCCTCACCAGGACCTGGTGTCTCTGGTTCCCACCTGGGTAGCATCCGGATATGGTTACACTCTTCACTAACACTCATCAGCCGGACCTAATAACTATGGTCTTCACCTGGGGCACACCAGGACATGGTGACACTGGTTCCCACGTGGGTCTTACCTGGACATGGTGAGTCGGATCCCCACCTGGTCCTCACCTGTAACTGGTGATTTTTTTTCCCACATGGACATCATGTGGACCTGGTGGCTGCAGTGTTTCAAGCTTCTCACGTACCTCGTGTCTCTGGTCCCCACCGGGGCCTCACCGGGACTGGGTGTGTGTGGTTGCCACCTGCACCTCACATATACCTGGTGATTCTGGTCTGCACCTGAGACTACCCTGGATCTGGTGACTGTGGTCCCCACCTGGGCTTCACCTGGATTTGGGGACTCTGGTCCCCATCTGGGTCTCACCTGGCTCTTTTGACCATAGTCCTCAACTGGGCAATATTGGGACCCGTTGACTGTGTTCCACAACTGGACCTCACCTGGACCAGATGACTCTGGTACCCCTCTCGGTCTCACCGTGCCCTAGTGACTGTGAAACCCACTTTGGCCTGTCTTGGCCCTTC
The DNA here is from genome assembly GCF_011100685.1 of Canis lupus familiaris. Classification (NCBI taxonomy): domain Eukaryota; kingdom Metazoa; phylum Chordata; class Mammalia; order Carnivora; family Canidae; genus Canis; species Canis lupus. The sequence continues at coordinate 363,842 of NW_023330478.1, read as the reverse complement.
TGACCATGGCTGCCACCTGCGATTGACCTCTAACTGTTGACTCTGGTTCTTTCCAGGGCCTACTTGGACCTGGTGATCCTGGTCCCCACCTGGGTCTCTCCTGGACGTGATGACCTTTGTCCCCACCGGGGACTCACCTGGACTTGGTTACTGTGTTCGAAACCTGGGCCTCAAATAGACCTGTTGAGCAAGGTCCCCAAGCCGGCCTCACAAGGACCTGCTGCCTCTGATCCCCACCGGGGCCTCACGTGTACCTCGTAACTCTGGTCCTCACCTGGGACTCATCTGGACCTAGTGACTCTGGTCCCCACCTGGGCTTAACCTGGATCTGGTGACTCTGGTCCCCACCTGGAAGTCACCTGGATCTGGTGACTCTGGTCCCCACATGGACCTCTCCTGGACCTGGTGACTCTCTTTCCAACATGGACCTCACCTGGATCTGGTGACTCTGGTCCTCAGTTTGGCCTCACCTGGCCCTGGTGTCTCTCGTCCCCACTTTGACGTAACTCAGACCTGCTGATCTCGCCCCACCTAGGCCACACCCAAACCTGGTGACTCTTGTCCCCAGCTATGCCTCAATTCGAACTGATGAATCTGGTCCTCACGTGGGCCTCACCTGGTCCTGGGACTCAGCTGGATAGAGTGGCTCTGGTTCGCACAAGGGGTTCACCTGATACTGGTGACTGTGGTCTTATCCTATGCCTCACCAGGACCTAGTGATTCTGTTCCCATCTGGGCCTGCATGACCCTAGTGACTCTGGTCCTCACCCAGGCATCATTGGGACCTGGATACTCTATTCTACAACTGAGCTTCACTTTGTCCAGGGACCTCTGGTTCCATTCTGGTCCTCAAACTAAACTGGTTACTCTGGTTCCCCATCTGGGCCTCACCCTTACCTGGTGACTCTGGTCACCCCTTGGGCTTCACTTGGGCCTGGTGAATCTGGTCCTTAGCTGGTCCGCACCTGGATCTGCTGACTGGTCGTCACCTGGGCCCCACGTGGACTTGGTGAATCCTCTTGCCACCTACGCCTCACCTGGACCTTGTGACTGTGGTCCCACCTGGACCTCACCTGGATCTGGTGGCTCCGGTTCCCACATGGGGCTCTCCTGGACCTGGTTACTGTGGTCTCCATCTGGCCTCACCTGGAACACAATGACTGTGATCCATATTTGGGCCTCTCCTGGACCTGTTGACTCTGGTCCTTACCTGGGCATCATTGGGACCTGGATACTCTCTAATATACCTGGGACAAACCTTGACCTGTTGACTGTGGTCCCACCTGGGCCTCACCTGGACGAGGTGACTGGTTCCCACATGGACCTTACCTGGACCTGGTGACTCAGGTCCTCATATGGGCATCATGGGACCTGGTTTCTCAGTTCCACATCGGGGACTCACCTGGACCTATTGATTCTCGTCCCATTATGGTCCTCACCCTGACGTGGTGACTTTGGTCCCCACCTGGATATCACCAGAACCGGGTGACTCTGGTCCACCTCTAGTAATCACCCGGAGCTGTGGACACTGGTCCTCAACTGGGCCTCAACACGACCTGGTGAACCTACTCCTCACTTAGGCCTCGTCTGGACCTTGTGACTCTTTTCCCACCTGGCATCAATGGGACATGGTTACTCTGTTCCCCACCTGGGCCTCACCTGGACATGATAACTTTGCTCCACACTTTGGCCTCAACGGGTCCTGATGACTCTGGTCCGCCGACCTAGGCGTCAAACTGGACCTGATTGCTGTGGACTCCTTCTTAGCCTAAACTGGAACTGGTGACTCTGATCCAGATTGAGGATCCCCAATCTGGGCCTCACCCTTCCCTGTCAACCATGGTCCTCAACTGGCAAAATTGGGACCCGGTAACTGTGTTCCACCCCTGGACCTCACCTGGACCAGGTGACTCTGGTCCCCTCTCTGGGTCTCACCGTGACCTAGTGACTGTGAATCCCCACTTTGGCCTGACTTGGACCTGCTGACCCTGGTTGACACCTGCGCCTGACCTCGAACTGTTGACTCTGGTTCATTCAAGGGCTTCCCCTGTACCTGGTGATCCTGGTCCCCCCCTGGGACTCACCTGGACGTGGTGACTCTTGTCACCACCGGGGACTAACCTGGACCTGCTTACTGTGTTCCACACCTGGGCCTCAAGTAGACCTGTTGACCATGGTATCGAAGCCGGACCTCATATGGACCTGTTGCCTCTGATTCCCACCGGGGCATTCAAGTGTACCTGGTAAAACTGGTCCTCACTTGGGCCTCATCTGGACCTAGTGATTCTGGTCCCCACCTTGTCTTCACCTGGATCTGGTGACTCTGGTCCTCAGTTTGGCCTCACCTGTACCTGGTGACTCAGGTCCTCATTTGGTCATTATGGGACCTTTTTTCTCAGTTCCACATCAGGGCCCCACCTGAAACTAGTGATTCTCGTCCCCCTCTGGGCCTCACGCTGACGTGGTGAGTCTTATCCCCACCTGGATATCACCAGAACCGGGTGACTCTGGTCCCCCTCTGGGACTCACCCGGACCTGGGGACACTGGTGCTCAACTGGGCCTCCACAGGACCTGGTGAATCTAGTCCTCACTTAGGCCTCATCTGTACCTTGTGACTCTTTTCCCACCTGGCATCAATGGGATATGGTTACTCTGTTCCCCAACTAGACATCACCTGGATATGACAACTTTGCTCCACACTTTGGACTCAACTTGTCCTGATCAATTTGTTCCCCCCACCTAGGCCTCAATCTGGACCTGGTGACTATGGTCCCCACCTGGGTCTCACCTGGACCTGGTGACTCTCGTTCCCACATGAACCACACCTGGACCTGGTGACTCTGGTTTTCTTGTAGACTCACATTTACCTGGTGACTCCGGTCCCCACTAGGGCCTCACCTGGATCTGGTGACTCTGGCCTGCAAGTTGGCCTCACCTGGACTTGGTGAGTGGGGTTGCCACCTGGGCCTCACCCATACCTGGTGACTCAGTTTCACACGTGGGCCTCTTGGACCTGGTGAATCTCGTCCTTACCTGGTCCTCTCCCAGACCCGTGGACTCTGGTCACCACCTCGCCTCACCTGGACCTGGTGAATCTGGTCCCCATCTGGGCCTCACCCAGTCCTGGTGACTTTGTTCCCCACCTGGACCTGATTGCTGTGGACTCTCTCTTGGCCTTACCTGGAATTGGTGACTCTGATCCTATCTGAGCGTCACCAAGACCTGGTGACTCTGGTCCTCACCTGGGCATCATTGGTACCTGGTGACTCTGTTCCACACCTGAGCCTCACCTGGACATGATGACTCTGGAACCTCTCTGGGCCTCACCCTGACCTGGTGACTCTTGTCCCCATCTGGATGTCAACTGGACCAGGTGATTCTTGTACCCCTCTAATACTCAACCAGATCTGGTGACTCTGGTCCTCAACTGGGCCTCACCTGGACCTAGTGAATATGCTCCAACTGGGCCTCATTTGGACCTGGTAACTCTGGTCCCTTCCTGGGCATCATCGGGACATGGTTCAGCTGCATGGCCTTCAGGTTTGCCTCACCTGGACCTGGTAACTCTGGTCCCTACCTGGGCATCATCGGGACATGGTTCCTCTACATGGCATGCAGGTTGGCCTCAGCTGGACCGGGTGAGTGGGGTTGGCACCTGGGCCTCACCCATACATGGTGACACAGGTCCCCCGTGGGCCCAGTATGACCTGGTGAATCTCGTCCTTACCTGGTCTTCACCCGCACCTGGTAACCCTGATCAACACCTGGGAATCACCTGGACCTGGTGAATCTGGTCCCCATCTGGGCCTCACCCAGTCCTGGTGACTTTGTTCCCCTCTGGACCTGATTGCTGTGGACTCCTTCAGGCCTCAACTGGAAGTGGTGACTCTGATCCTACCTGGGCCTCACCCAGATCTGGTGACTCTGGTCCTCACCTGTGGACCATTATTACCTGGATACTCTGTTCCACACCTGAGCCTCACCTGGACATGATGACTCTGGATCCCCTCTGGGCCTCACCCTGACATGGTGACTCTGGTCCCCATCTGGATGTCACCTAGACCAGGTGAATCTTTTACCCCTCTAGGGCTCAAATAGTCCTGGTGACACTGGTCCTCAACTGGGTGTCACCGAGACCTAGGGCATATGCTCCCCACCTGCGCCTCATCTGGACCTGGTGACGCTGGGTCCACCTGGGCATCATCGGGACATGGTTACTCTGTTTCCCACTGGGACTGACCTGATCCTGGTAACTCTGGTCCTTACTTTGGCCTCTTCTGTACCAGGTGACTCTGGCTCCACCTGGGCCTCACCTGTAACTGGTGACTCTGATCCAAAGCATGGCCTCTCCTGACCTGGTGACTGTGGTTCCCATCGGGACCTCACCTGGACCTCATGTCTCTGATCCCACCTGGGCCTCACCAGGACCTGGTGTCTCTGGTACACACCTGGGTAGCCTCAGGATATGGTTACACTGTTCACTAACAGTGACCCAGCCGGACCTATTAACTCTGGTCTTGACCTGGGCCACACCTGGACATGGTGACACTCGTTCCCACCTGGGTCTCACCTGGAAATGGTGAGTCAGATACCCACCTGGTCCTAACCTATAACTGTTGATTCTCGTTCCCACATGGACATCATGTGGACCTGGTGGCTGCGGTGTTTCTAGTTTGTCATGTACCTTGTGACACTGTTCCCCACCAGGGCCTCACCGGAACCTGGTGGGTGTGGTTGACACCTGCACCTCACCTGGACCTAGTGATTCTGGTCTGCACCTGAGACTACCCTGGATCTGGTGACTGTGGTCCCCACCTGGGCTTCACGTGGATTTGGGGACTCTCGTTCCCACATGAACCTCACCTGGACCTGGTGACTGTGGTGTTCTTGTAGACTCACATTTACCTGGTGACTCCGGTCCCCACTAGGGCCTCACCTGGATCTGGTGACTCTGGCCTGCAGGTTGGCCAAGCCTGGACCTGGTGAGTGGGTTGCCACTAGGGCTTCACCCATACCTGGTGACTCAGGTCCCCACGTGAGCCTCTTGTACCTGGTGAATCTGGTCCTTACCTGGTCCTCTCCCAGACCCGATGACTCTGGTCACCACCTGGGCCTCACCTGGACCTGGTGAATCTGGTCCCAATCTGGGCCTCACCCAATCTTGGTGACTTTGTTCCACACCTTGACCTGATTGCTGTGGATTCTTTCTTGGCCTCACCTGGAACTGGTGACTCTGATCCTATCTGCGCGTCACCCAGACCTGTTGACTCTGGTCCTCACCTGGGCATCATTCGTACCTGGTGACCCTGTTCCACACCTGAGCCTCACTTGGTCATGATGACTCTGGAAATTCTCTGGGCCTCACCCTGACCTGGTGACTCTGGTCCCCACCTGGACCTCTCCTGCACCTGGTGACTCTCTTTCCAACATGGACCTCACCAGGATCTGGTGACTCTGGTCCTCAGTTTGGCCTCACCTGGACCTTGTGTCTCTCGTCCCCACTTTGCCCTAACTCTGAAATGCTGAATCTTGCCCCACCTAGGCCGCACAAAGACCTGGTGACTCTTGTCCCCAGCTATGCCTCAATTCGACCTGATGAATCTGGTCCTCACGTGGGCCTCACATGGACCTGGGACTCAGCTGGATAGAGTGGCTCTGGTTCCCACAAGGGGCTCAACTGATACTGCTGACTGTGGTCTTATACTATGCCTCACCAGGACCTAGTGATTCTGTTCCACATCTGGGCCTGCATGGCCCTAGTGACTCTGGTCCTCACCCAGGAATCATTGTGAACTGGATCCTCTATTTCACACCTGGGCCTCACTTTGACCAGGGACCGCTGGTCCCATTCTGGGCCTCAAACTAAACTGGTTACTCTGGTTCCCGCTCTGGTCCTCACCCTTACCTGGTGACTCTGGTCACCCCTTGGGCTTCACCTGGGCCTGGTGAATCTGATCCTTAGCAGGTCCGCACCTGGATGGTGACTGGTCGCCACCTGGGCCTCACCTTGACTTGGTGAATCCTGTTGCCACGTGCGCCTCACGTGGTCCTTGTAACTGTGGTCCCACCTGGACCTCACCTGGATCTGGTTGCTTGGTTCCCATATGGGGCTCCCCTGGACCTTGTTCCTGTGGTCTCCATCTGGCCTCACCTGGAACACAATGACTCTGATCCATATTTGTGCTTCTCCTGGACCTTGACTCTGGTCCTTACCTGGGCATCATTGGGACCTGGATACTCTTTTATATATTTGGGCCTCACCTGGACCTCTTGACTATGGTCCCACCTGGGCTTCACCTGGACGAAGTGACGGGTTCCCACAGGGACCTCACCTGGACCTGGTGACTCAGGTCCTCACATGGGCATATTGGGACCTGGTTTCTCAGTTCCACATCGGGGCCTCACCTGGACCTAGTGCCTCTCGTCCCACTCTGGGCCTCACCCTGACGTGGTGACTCTGGTCCCCACCTGGATATCACCAGAACTGGGTGACTCTGGTCCCCCTCGGGACTCACCCGGAGCTGGGGACACTGCTCCTCAACTGGACCTCAACAGGACATGGTGAATTTACTCTTCACTTAGGCCTCGTCTGGACCTTGTGACTCTTTTCCCACCTGGCATCAATGGGACATGGTTACTCTGTTCCCCACCCGGACTCACCTGGATATGATAACTTTGCTCCACACTTTGGCCTCAACTGGTCCTGATGACTCTGGTCCCCCCACCTAGGCCTCAATCTTGACCTGGTGACTCTGGTCCCCACATGGTTCTCACCTGGACCTGGTGACTCTCGTTCCCACATAAACCACACCTTGACCTGGTGACTGTGGTATCCTTGTGGACTCACATTTACCTCGTGACTCCGGTCCCCACTAGGGCCTCACCTGGTTCTGGTGACTCTCGCCTGCAGGTTGGTCTCACATGGACCTGGTGAGTGGGGTTGCAACCTGGCCTCACTCATACCTGGTGCCTCAGGTAACCACGTGGGCCTCACCTGGACCTGGTGATTCCGGTCGCCATCTGGGCCTCACTCAGTCCTGGTGACTTTGTTCCCCACCTTGACCTGATTGCTGTGGACTCTTTCATGGCCTCACCTGGACCTGGTGACTCTGATCCTATCTGCTTGTCACCCAGACCTGGTGACTCTGGTCCTCACCTGGGCATCATTGGTACCTGGTGACTCTGTTCCACACCTGAGCCTCACCTGGACATGAGGCTCTGGAACCTTTCTCGGCCTCACCCTGACCTGTTGACTCTGGTCCTCAACTGGGCCTCACCTGGACCTAGTGAATATGCTCCATCTGGGCCTCATTTGGACCTGGTGACTCTGGTCACTCACTGGGCATCATCGGGAAATGTTATCACTGTATGGCCTCCTGGTTGGCCTCACCTGGACCTGGTAACTCTGGTCCCTACCTGGGCATCATCGGGACATGGTTCCGCTGCATGGCCTGCAGGTTGGCCTCATCTTGACCTGGTGAGTGGGGTTCCCACGTGGGTCTTACCCATGCCTGGTGACAGAGGTCCCCACGTGGGCCTCACTTGGGCCTGGTGAATGTGGTCCTTACCTAGTCCTCACCCGGAACTGGTAAATCTGGTCACCACCTGGGCATCACCTAGTCCTGGTGACTTTGTTCCCCACCTGGACCTGATTGCTGTGGACACTTTCTTGGCCTCACCTGGAAGTGGTAACTCTGATCCTAACTGGGACTCTCCCAGATCTGGTGACTCTGGTCCTCACCTGTGGACCATTATGACCTGGATACTCTGTTCCACACGTGAGCCTCACCTGGACATGATGACTCTGGATCCCCACTGGGCCTCACCCTGACATGGTTACTCTGGTCCCCATCTGGATGTCACCTAACCAGGTGAATATGGTACCCCTCTAGGCCTCAACCAAACCTGGTGACTCTATTCCTCAACTGGATCTCACCGGGACCTAGTGAATATGCTCCCCAACTGCGCCTCATCTTGACATGATGACTCTGGTTCTAAGTGGGCATCATCGGGACATGGTTACTCTATTCCCCACTGGGAGTGACCTGATCCTTGTAACACTGGTCTGACTTTGGCATTTTCTGTACCAGGTGACTCTGGCTCCACCTGGGCCTCACCTGTAACTGGTGACTCTGATCCTAAGCATGGCCTCACCTGACTTGGTGACTCTGGTCCCCATTAGGATGTAACCTGGACCAGGTGATTCTGGTTCCCCTCTAGGCCTCAACCAGATCTGGTGACTCTGGTCCTCAATTGGGCTTCACCTGGACCTAGTGAATATGCTCCATCTGGGCCTCATTTGGACCTGGTGACTGTCGTCCCTACCTGGGCATCTTCGGGACATGGTTCCGCACATGGCCTGCAGGTTGGCCTCACCTGGACCTGGTGAGTGGGATGCCACCTGTGGCTAACCCATACCTGGTGACACAGGTCCCCACGTCGGCCTCTTGGCCCTGGTGAATCTGGTCCTTACCTCGTCTTCTCCCAACCTGGGGACTCTGGTCATCACCTGGGCCTCACTTGGACAAGGTGAACTGGTCCCCATCTGGGCCTCACCCAGTCCTGGTTACTTTGTTCCCCACCTGGAACTGATTGCTGTGGACTCTTCCTTGCCTCACCTGGAACTGGTGACTCTGATCCTATCTGCGCGTCACCCAGATCTGGTGACTCTGGTCCTCATCTGGGCATCATTGGTACCTGGTGACTCAGTTCCACACCTGAACCTCACCTGGACTTGATGACTCTGGAACCTCTCGGGGCCTCACCCTGTCCTGGTGACTGTGGTCCCCATCTGGATGTCACCTTGACCAGGTGATTCTGGTACCCCTCTGAGCCTCAACCAGATCTGGTGACTCTGGTCCTCAACTGGGCCTCACCTGGACCTAGTGAATATGCTCCATCTGAGCCTCAACCAGATCTGGTGACTCTGGTCCCCATCTGGGCCTCACCCAGTCCTGTTGACTTTCTTCCCCACCTGGACCTGATTGCTGTGGACTCCTTCTTGGCTAACCTGGAACTGCTGACTCTGATGCTAACTGGGCCTCACCCAGATCTGGTGACTCTGGTCCTCACCTGTGGACCATTATGACCTGGATACTCTGTTCCACACCTGAGCCTCACCTGATATGTGGACTCTCGATCCCCTCTGGGCCTCAGCCTGACATGGGGACTCTGGTCCCCATCTGGATGTCACCAGACCAGGTGAATCTGGTACCCCTCTAGGGGTCACCTAGACCTGGTGACTCTGGTCCTCAACTGGGCCTCACCGGGACCTAGTGAACATGCTCCCCACCTGCGCCACATCTGGGCCTGGTGACTCTGGTTCTACCTTGGCATCATCGGGACATGGTTACTCTATTCCCACTTGGAGTGACCTGATCCTGGTAACTCTGGTCCTGACTTTGGCCTCTTCTGTACCAGGTGACTCTGGCTCCACCTGGGCCTCACCTGTAACTGGTGACTCTGATCCTAAGCATGGCCTCACCTGACCTGGTGACTGTGGTTCCCATCGGGACCTCACCTGGACCTCATGTCTCTGGTCCCACTTGGGCCTCACCAGGACCTGGTGCCTCTGGTACCCACCTTGGTAGCATCAGGATATGGTTACACTGTTCACTGACAGTGACCCAGCCGGACCTATTAACTCTGGTCTTCACCTGGGCCACAACTGGACATGGTGACAGTTTCCCACCTGGGTCTCACCTGGACATGGTGAGTCGGATCCCCACCTGGTCCTCACCTGTAACTGGTGATTCTCGTTCTCACATGGAGATCATGTGGACCTGTTGGCCGCAGTGTTTCTAGCATCTTTTTTTAAATTTTTATTTATTTATGATAGTCACAGAGAGAGAGAGAGAGGCAGAGACACAGGCAGAGGGAGAAGCATGCTCCATGCACCGGGAGCCCGACGTGGGATTCGATCCCCGGTCTCCAGGATCGCGCCCTGGGCCAAAGGCAGGCCCAAACCGCTGCCCACCCAGGGATCCCATGTGTTTCTAGCTTCTCATGTACCTCGTGACTCTGCTCCCAACCAGGGACTCACCGGGACCTGGTGAGTGTGGTTACCACCTGCGCCTCACCTGGACCGGGTTATTCTGGTCTGTACCTGAGCCTAACCTGGATCTGGGGACTGTGGTCCCCACCTGGGCTTCATCTGGATTTGGGGACTCTGGTCCCCATCTGGGGCTCACCTGGCCCTGTTTTCCATGGTCCTCACCTGGGCAAAATTGGGACCCGGTGACTGTGTTCCACAACTGGACCTCACCTGGAGCACATGACTCTGGTCCCCCTCTGGGTCTCACCGTTCCCTAGTGACTGTGAACCCCACTTTGGCCTGACTTGGACCTCCTGACACTTGTTGCCACCAGCGCCTGACCTCGAACTGTTGACTCTGGTTCTTTCAAGGTCCTCCCCTGTACCTGGTGATCCTGGTCCCCACCAGGGCCTCACCTGAACGTGGTGACACTTTTCACCACGGAGGACTCACCTGGACCTGCTTACTATCTTCCACTCCTGGGCCTCAAGTAGACCTGTTGACCATGTTCCCCAAGCCGGCCTCACATGGACCTGTTGCCTCTGATCCCCACCGAGGCCTCACGTGTTCCTGGTAACTCTGGTCCTCACATGAGCCTCAACTGGACCTAGTGACTCTGGTCTCAAACTGGGCTTCACCTGGATCTGGTGGCTCTGGTCCACACCTGGACCTCTCCTGGACCTGGTGACTCTCTTTCCAACATGGACCTCACCTGGATCTGGTGACTCTGGTCCTCAGTTTGGCCTCACCTGAACCTGGTGTCTCTCGTCCCCATTTTGACCTAACTCAGAACTGCTGAATCTTGCCCCACCTAGGCCGCACCCAGACCTGGTGACTCTTGTCCCCTGCTATGCCTAAATTCGACCTGATGAATCTGGTCCTCACGTGGGCCTCACATGGACCTGCGACTCACCTGGATAGAGTGGCTCTGGTTCCCACAAGGGGCTCACCTGATACTGCTGACTGGGGTGTGTTTCTATGCCTCACCAGGACCTAGTGATTCTGTTCCCCATCTGGGCCTGCATGGCCCTAGTGACTCTGGTCCTCACCCGGGCATCACTGGGACCTGGATACTCTATACCCCACATGAGCCTCACTTTGACCAGGGACCTCTGGTCCCATTCTGGGCCTCAAACTAAATGGTTACTCTGGTTCCCTCTCTGGGCCTCACCCTTACCTGGTGACTCTGGTCACCCCTTGGGGTTCACTTGGGCCTGGTGATTCTGGTCCTTAGCTGGTCCGTACATGGATGTGGTGACTGGTCGCCACCTGGGCTTCACCTGGACTTGGTGAATCCTGTTGCCACCTGCACCTCACCTGGACCTTGTGACTGTGGCCCCACCTGGAACTCACCTGGATCTGGTGGCTCTGGTTCCCATATGGGGCTCTCCTGGACCTGGTTCCTGTGGTCTCCATCTGGCCTCACCTGGAACACAATGACTCTGATCCATATTTGGACCTCTCCTGGACCTGTTGACTGTGGTCCTTACCTGGGCATCATTGGGACCTGGATACTCTCTTATATACCTGGGCCTCACCTGGACCTGGTGACTGTGGTCCCACTTGGGCCTCACCTGGACGAGGTGACTGGTTCCCACAGGGACCTCACCTGGATCTGGTGACTCAGGTCCTCATATGGGCATCATGGGACCTGGTTTCTCAGTTCCACATCGGGGCCTCACCTGGACCTAGTGAATCTCTTCCCCCTCTGGGCCTCTTCCTGACGTGCTGACTCTGGTTCCCACCTGGATATCACCAGAACCGGGGGACTCTGGTCCCCCTCTGGGACTCACCCGGAGCTTGGGACACTGGTTCTCAGCTGGGCCTCAACAGGACCTGGTGAATCTACTCCTCACTTAGGCCTCGTCTGGACCTTGTGACTCTTTTCCCACCTGGCATCAATGGGAAATGGTTACTGTGTTCCCCACCTGGGCCTCACCTGGACATGATAACTTTGCTCCACACTTTGGCCTCAACTGGTCCTGATGACTCTGGTCCCCCCACCTAGGCCTCAATCTGGACCTGGTGACTATGGTCCCCACCTGGGTCTAACCTGGACCTGGTGACTCTCGTTCCCAGATGAACCACACCTGGACCTGGTGACTGTGGTGTTCCTGTAGACTCACATTTACCTGGTGACTCCGGTCCCCACTAGGGACTCACCTGGATCTGGTGACTCTGGCCTGCAGGTTGGCCTCACCTGGACCTGGTGAGTGGGGTTGCCACCTGGGGCTCACCCTGACCTGGTTACTCTGGTCCCCATCTGGATGTCACCTTGACCAGGTGAATCTGGTACCCCTCTGGGCCTCAACTAGACCTGGTGACACTGGTCCTCAACTGGGCCTCATCGGGACCTAGTGAAAATGATCCCCACCTGCACCTCATCTGGACCTGGTGACTCTGGTTCTACCTGGGCATCATCGGGTCATGGTTACTCTATTCCCCACTGGGAATGACCTGATCTTGGTAACTCTGGTCCTGACTTTTGGCTCTTCTGTACCAGGTGACTCTGGCTCAACCTGGGCCTCACCTTACTGTTGAATCTGATCCTAAGCATGGACTCACCTGACCTGATGTCTGTGGTGCCCATGGGACCTCACCTGGTCCTCATGTCTCTGGTCTCACCTGGGCCTCACCAAGACGTGGTGTCACTCGTACCCACCTGGGTAGCATCAGGATATGGTTACACTGTTCACTAACAGTGACCCAGCCGGACCTATTAACTCTGGTCTTCACCTGGGCCACACCTGGACATGGTGACACTGGTTCCCACCTGGGTCTCACATGGACATGGTGAGTCGGATCCCCACAGGGTCCTCTCTAACTGGTGATTCTCGTTCCCACATGGACATTATGTGGACCTGGTGGCTGCAGTGTTTCTAGCTTCTCATGTACCTCGTGAGTCTGGTCCCCACCAGGGCCTCAAAGGGACCTGGTGAGTGTGGTTACCACCTGCACCACACCTGGAACCGTTGATTCTGTTCTGCACCTGAGACTACCCTGGATCTGGTGACTGTGGTCCCCACCTGGGCTTCGCCCGGATTTGGGGACTCCGGTCCCCATCCGGGCCCCACCTGGCCCTGTTGACAATGGTCCTCTACTGGGCAAAATTGGGACCCGGTGACTGTGTTCCACACCTGGACCTCGCCTGGACAACATGACTCTGGTCCCCCTCTGGGTCTCATCGTGCCCTCATGTCTTTGAACCCCACTTTGGCCTGACTTGGGCCTGCTGACCCTGGTTGCCACCTGCGCCTGACCTCGAAATGTTGACTCTGGTGCTTTCAAGGGCTTCCCCTGTACCTGGTGATCCTGGTCCCCACCTGGGCCTCACGTGGACGTGGTGACTCTAGTCAGCACCACGGACTCACCTGGACCTGCTTACTGTGTTCCACACCTGGGCCTCAAGTAGACCTGTTGACCATGGTCCCCAAGACGGCCTCACATGGACCTATTGCCTCTGATCCCCACCGGGGCCTCACGTGTACCTGGTAACTCTGGTCCTCACCTGGGTCTCATCTGGACCTAGTGACTCTGGTCCCCACCTGGGCTTCACCTGGATCTTGTGGCTCTGGTCCCCACTTGGATTTCACCTGGAACTGGTGACTCTGGTCCCCACCTGGACCTCTCCTGGACCTGGTGACTCTCTTTCCAACATGGACCTCACCTGGATCTGGTGACTCTGGTCCTCAGTTTGGCCTCACCTCGACCTGGTGTCTCTCGTCCCCACTTTGACCTAACTCAGAACTTCTGAATATTGCCCCACCTAAGCCGAACCCAGACCTGGCGACTCTTGTCCCCAGCTATGCCTCAATTCGACCTGATGAATCTGGTCCTCACGTGGGCCTCACATGGACCTGGGACTCAGCTGGATAGAGTGGCTCTGGTTCCCACAAGGGGCTCACCTGATACTGCTGAATGTGGTCTTATTCTATGTCTCACCAGGACCTAGTGATTCTGTTCCCCATCTGGGCCTCATGGCCCTAGGGACTCTGGACCCACCTAGGCATCATTGGGACCTGGATACTCTATTCCACACCTGGACCTCACTTTGACCAGTGACCTCTGGTCCCATTCTGGGCCACAAACTAAACTGGTTACTCTGGTTCCACACTGGGCTTCACCCTTACCTGGTGACTCTGGTAACCCCTTGGGCTTCACTTGGCCCTGGTGAATCTAGTCCTTAGCTGGTCCGCACCTGGATCTGGTGACTGGACTCCACTTGGGCCTCACCTGGGCTTTGTGAATCCTGTTGCCATCTGCGCCTCCCCTGGACCTTGTGACAGTGGTCCCACCTGGACCTCACTTGGATCTGGTGGCTCTGGTTCCCATATGGGGCTCTCCTGGAACTGGGTCCTCTGGTCTCCATCTGGCCTCACATGGAACACAATGACTCTGATCCATATTTGGGCCTCTCCTGGACCTGTTTACTCTGTCCTCACCTTGGCATTATTGGGACCTGTATACACTCTTATATACCTGGGCCTAACCTGGACCTGGTGACTGTGGTCCCACCTGGCCTCAGCTGGACGGGGTGACTGGTTCCCACAGGGACCTCACCTGGACCTGGTGACTCAGGTCCTCATATGGGCATCATGGGACCTGGTTTCTCAGTTCCACATCGGGGCCTCACCTGGAACTAGTGATTCTCGTCTCCCTCTGGACCTCACCCTGACGTGGTGACTCTGGTCCCCACCCGGACATCACCAGAACCGGGTGACTCTGGTACCCTTCTGGGACTCACCCGGAGTTGGGGACACTTGTCCTCAACTGGGCCTCAACAGGACCTGGTGAATCTACTCCTCACTTATGTCTCGTCTGGACCTTGTGACTCTTTTCCCACCTGGCATCAATGGGACATGGTTATTCTGTTCCCTAATTGGGCCTCACCTGGACATGATAACTTTGCTCCACACTTTGGGCTCAACTGGTCCTGATGAATCTGGTCCCCCCACCTAGGCCTCAATCTGGACCTGGTGACTGTGGTCCCCACCTGGGTCTCACCTGGACCTGGGGACTCTCGTTGCCACATTAACCACACCTGCCCCTGTTGACTGTGGTGTTCTTGTAGACTCACATTTACCTGGTGACTCCGGTCCCCACTAGGGCCTCACCTGGATCTGGTGACTCTGGCCTGCAGGTTGGCCTCACCTGGACCTTCTGAGGGGGTTGCCACCTGGGCCTCACCCATACCTGGTGACTCAGGTCCCCACGTGGGCCTCTTGGACCTGGTGAATCTGGTCCTTACCTGGTCCTCTCCCAGACCCGGGGATTCTGGTCACCACCTGGGCCTCCCCTGGACCTGGTGAATCTCTTCCCCATCTGGGCCTCAACCAGTCCTGGTGACTTTGTTCCACACCTGGACCTGATTGCTTTGGACTCTTTCTTGGCCCTCACCTGGAACTGGTGACTCTTATCCTATCTGCGCATGACTCAGGCCTGGTGACTCTGGTCCTCACCTGGGCAACATTCGTACCTGGTGACTCTGTTCCACACCTGAGCCTCACCTGGACATGATGACTCTGGAACACCTCTGGGCCTCACCCTGACCTGGTGACTCTGGTCCCCATCTGGATGTCACCTGGACCAGGTGGTTCTGGTATCCCTCTAGGCTCAACCAGATCTGGTGATTCTGGTCCTCAACTGGGCCTCACCTGGACCTAGTGAATATGCTCCATCTGGGCCTCATTTGGACCTGGTGACTCTGGTCCCTACCTGGGCATCATGGGGATCTGGTTCCACTGCATGGCCTGCAGGTTGGCCTCACCTGGACCTGGTAACTCTGGTCCATACCTTGGCATTATGGGACCCGGTTCCTTTGCATGGCCTGCAGGTAGGCCTCACCTGGACCTGGTGAGTGGGTTTGCCAATTGGGCCTCACACATACCTGGTTACACAGGCCCCTACGTGGGCCTCACTTATACGTGGTGTATCTGGTAACTCTGGTCACCACCTGGGTATCACCTGGACCTGGTGTATCTGGTAACTCTGGTCACCACCTGGGAATCACCTGGACCTGGTGAATCTGTGTCCCCATCTGGGCCTCACCCAGTCCAGGTGACTTTTTTCCCCACATGGACCTGATTGCTGTGGACTCCTTCTTAGCCTCACCTGGAACTATTGACTCTGATCCTAACTGGGCCTCACCCAGATCTGGTGACTCTGGTCCTCACCTGTGGACCATTATGACCTGGATACTCTGTTCCACATCTGAGACTCACCTGGACATGATGACTCTGGATCCCCCCTGGGCCTCTTCCTGACATGGTGACTCTTGTCCCCATCTTGTCGGCACCTAGACCAGGTGAATCTGGTACCCCTCTAGGCCTCAACTTGACCTGGTGACTCTGGTCCTCAACTGGGCCTCACAGGGACCTAGTGAACATGGTCCCCACCTGCGCCTCATCTGGACCTGGTGACTCTGGTTCTACGGGGGCATCACCGGTACATGGTTACTCAATTCCCCACTGGGACTGCCCTGATCCTTGTAACTCTGGTTCTGACTTTGGCCTCTTCTATACCAGGTGACTCTGGCTCCACCTTGGCCTCACCTGTAACTGGTGACTCTGATTCAAAGCATGGCCTCACCTGACATGGTGACTGTGGTTCCAGTGGGGACCTCAACTGGACCTCAGGGCTCTGGTCCCATCTCGGGGTCACAAGGAACTGGTGTCTCTGGTACCCATCTGTGTAGCATCAGGATATCGTTACACTGTTCACTAACAGTGACCCAGCCGGACCTATTAACTCTAGTCTTCACCTGGGGGCACACCTGGACATGGTGACACTGGCTCCCACCTGGGTCTCACCTGGACATGGTGAGTCGGATCCCCACCTGGTCCTCACCTGTAACTGGTGATTCTCGTTCCCACATGGACATCATGTGGATCTGGTGGCTTCAGTGTTTCTAGCTTCTCATGTAACTCGTGACTCTGGTCCCCACCAGGGCCTCACCGGGACCTGGTGAGTGTGGTGGCCACCTGCACCTCACCTGGACCTGGTGATTCTGGTCTGCACCTGAGACTACCCTGGATCTGGTGACTGTGGTCTCCACCTGGGCTCTACCTGGATTTGGGGACTCCGGTCCCCATCTGGGCCACACCTGACCCTGTTGATGATGGTCCTCAACTGTGCAAAATTGGGACCCGGTGACTTTGTTCCACAACCGGACCTCACCTGGACCATGTGACTCTGGTCTCCCTCTGGGTCTCACTGTGCACTAATGACTCTGAACCCCACTTTGGCCTGACTTGGACCTGCTGTCCTTGGTTGCCACCTGTGCCTGACCTCGAAATTTGACTCTGGTTCTTTCAAGGGCCTCCCCTTTACCTGGTGATCCTGGTCCCCACCTGGGTCTCACTTGGACGTGGTGACACTTGTCACCACCGGGGACTCACCTGGACCTGGTTACTGTGTTCCACACATGGGCCTCAAGTACACCAGTTGACCATGGTCCCCAAGCCGGCCTCACATGGAGCTGTTGCCTCTGATTCCCACCGTGGCCTCACGTGTACCTGGTAACTCTGGTCCTCACCTGGGCCTCATCTGGACCTAGTGACTCTGGTCCCCACCTGGGCTTCACTTGGATCTGTTGACTCTGGTGCCCACCGGGACTTAACCTGGATCTGGTGACTCTGGTCCCCACCTGGACCTCTCCTGGCCCTGGTGACTCTCTTTCCAACATGGGCCTCACCTGTATCTGGTGACTCTGGTCCTCAGTTTGGTCTCACATGGACCTGGTGTCTCTCGTCCCCACTTGGACCTAACTCAGAACTGCTGATCTTGCCCCACCTAGGCCGCACGCAGACCTGGTGACTCTTGTCCCCAGCTATGCCTCAATCGCCCTGATGAATCTGGTCCTCACGTGGGCCTCACATGGACCTGGGACTCAGCTGGATAGAGTGCTCTGGTTCCCACAAGGGGCTCACCTGATACTGCTGACTGTGGTCTTATTCTATGCCTCACCAGGACCAAGTGATTCTGTTCCCCATTTGGGCCTCCATGGCCCCAGTGACTCTGGTCCTACCCAGGCATCATTGGGACCTGGATACTCTATTCCACACCTGGGCCTCACTTTGACCAGGACCTCTGG
>NW_023330478.1:294609-345617 GCF_011100685.1 Canis lupus familiaris | reverse complement strand
AACCCTGGATCTGGTGATCTGGTCCTCAGTTTGGCCTCTCCTGGACCTGGTGTCTCTCGTCCCACTTTGACCTAACTCAGAACTGCTGAATCTTGCCCACCTAGGCCGCACCCAACCTGGTGACCGTTCCCCCCAGCTAGTCCTCAATTCGACCTGATGAATCTGGTCCTCACTGGGCCTCACATGGACCTGTACTCAGCTGAATAGAGTGGCTCTGGTTCCCACAAGGCTCCACCTGAACATGGTGACTGTGGTGTTTTATCTATTGCCTCACCAGGACCTAGTGATTCTGTTCCCCATCTGGGCCTGCATGGCTATAGTGACTCGGTCCTCACCCAGGCTCATTGGACCTGATACTCTATCCACACCTGGCCTACCTTTGACCAGGACTCTGGTCCCATTTGGGCCTCAAACTAACTGGTTACTCTGGTTCCACCTCTGGCCTCACCCTTACTGGTGACTCTGGTCACCCTTGGGGTTCACTTGGGCCTGTGAATCTGTCCTTAGCTGGTCCGCGCACCTGGATCTGGTGACGGTCCCACTGGGCCTCACCTGGACTTGGTGAATCTGTTGCCACCTGCGCCTCACCTGGACCCTTGTGACTGTGGCCCACCTGGAACTCACCTGGATCGGTGGCTCTGGTTCCCATATGGGGCCTCTCCTGACCTGGTTCCCTGTGGTCTCCTCTGGCACACTGGAACACAATGACTCTGATCTATATTTGGCCTCTCCTGGACCTGTTGACTTCTGGTCCTTACCTTTGGCATCATTGGGACCTGGATACTCTCTTATATAGGGCCTCACCGGACCTGGTGACTGTGGTCCCACCTGTGGGCTCACCTGGTGGATGACTGGTTTCCCACAGGGACATCACCTGGACCTGGGTGCTCAGGTCTCATATGGGCATCTGGGACCTGGTTTCAAGTCCACATCGGGGCCTCACTGGACTAGTGATTCTCATCCCCCCTGGGCCTCACCCTGACTTGTGACCTGGTCCCCACCTGGATATCACCCAGAATCCGGTTGACCACCCACTGGGGACTCTGTCCTCACTGGGCCTCACCAGGACCTGTGAATCTACTCCCATCTTAGGCCTTCGTCTGGACCTTGTGACTTTTCCCACCTGGCATCAATGGGACATGTTCTCTGTTCCCCCACCTGGGCCTCACTGGACATGATAACTTTGCTCACACTTTGGCCTCAACTACTGGTCCTGATAATCTCGTCCCCCACCTAGGCCTCAATCTGGACCTGGTGACTGTGTCCCCACTGGTCTCACTGGACCTGGTTACTCTCGTTCCCACATGACCACACCCTGGACCTGGTGACTGTGGTGTTCTTGTAGACTCCCTTTACCTGTGATCCTAGTCCCCCTAGGGCCTCCACCTGGATCTGGTGACTTGGCTTGCAGGTGGGCCTCACTGACCTGTGGTGGGGTTGCCACCTGGGCTCACCCTACACTGGTGACTCAGGGTCCCCACTGGGCCTCTTGGACCTGGTGAATCTGTCCTTACCGGCCCTCTCCAGAACCGTACTTCTGGTACCACCATGGGCCGCACCCTGGACCTGGTGATCTGGCCCCATCTGGGCTCCCCAGTCCTGGTGACTTTGTTCCCCACCTGGACCTGATTGCTGTGACTCTTTCTGTTGGCCTCACCTGGACTGGTGACTCTGATCCTATCTGCGCTCACCCAATCTGGTGACTCTGGTCCTCACTGGGCCTCTTGGGAGGTCCATGTTGGAAAGAGAGTCACCAGGTCCAGGACAGGTCCAGGTGGGGACGCGAGTCACCAGATCCAGGTGAAGCCCAGGTGGGGACCAGAGTCACTAGGTCCCGATGAGGCCCAGGTGAGGACCAGAGTTACCAGGTACACCGTGAGGCCCCGGTGGGAATCAGAGGCAACAGGTCCATGTGAGGCCGGCTTGGGGACCATGGTCAACAGGTCTACTTGAGGCCCCGGTGTGGAACACTGTAACAGGTCCAGGTGAGTCCCGGTGGTGACAAGGGTCACCACGTCCAGGTGAGGTCCAAGTGGGGACCAGGATCACCAGGTCCAGGGGAGGCCCTTGAAAGAACCACAGTCAACAGTTCGAGAACAGTCGCAGGTGGCAACCAGTGTCAGCAGGTCCAAGTCAGGCCAAAGTGGGGGTTCACAGTCACTATCGCACGGTGAGACCCAGAGGGGGACCAGAGTCACCTGGTCCAGGTGAGGTCCAGATGTGGAACACAGTCTCTGGGTCCCAATTTTGCCCAGTTGAGGACCATCGTCAACAGGGCCAGGTGAGGCCCAGATGTGGACTTGGAGTCCCCAATCCAGGTGAAGCCAAGGTGGGGACCACAGTTCACCACTCCCCAGGTTTGTCTCAGGTGCAGACCAGAATCACCAGGTCCAGGTGAGGTGCAGGTGGCAACCACACTTACCAGGTCCCCATGAGGCCCTGGTGGGGACCAGAATCACGAGGTACATGAGAAGCTAGAAACACTACAGCCACCAAGTCCACATGATTTCATGTGGGAACGAGAATCAGCAGTGACAGGTGAGGCCCAGGTGGGAATCCGACTCACCATGTCCACGTGAGACCCAGGTGGGAACCAGTGTCACCATGTGCAGGAGTGGCCCAGGTGAAGACCAGAGTTGATAGGTCCGGCTGGGTCGCTGTTAGTGTACAGTGTAACCATATCCTGATGCTACCCAGGTGGGTACCAGAGACACCAGGTCCTGGTGAGGCCAAGGTGGGACCAGAGACATGAAGTCCAGGTGAGGTCCCGATGGGAACCACAGTCACCAGGTCAGGTGAGGCCATGCTTAGGATCAGAGTCACCAGTTACAGGTGTGGCCCAGGTGGAGCCAGAGTCACTTGGTACAGAAGAGGCCAAAGTCCGGACCAGAGTTACCAGGATCAGGTCAGTCCGATTGGGGAATAGAGTAACCATGTCCCGATGATGCCCAGGTAGAACCAGAGTCACCAGGTCCAGATGGGGCGCAGGTGGGGAGCATGATCACTAGGTCCCAGTGAGACCCAGTTGAGGACCAGAGACACCAGATATGGTTGAGGCCTAGAGGGGTACAAGAAACACCAGGTCCAGGTGACATCCAGATGAGGACCAGAGTCACCAGTCGGGGTGAGGCCCAGAATGGTTCCAGAGTCATCATGTCCAGGTGAGGCTCAGGTGTGGAACAGAGTCACCAGGTACCAATGATGCCCAGGTGAGGACCAGAGTGACCAGGTCTGGGTGACGCGCAGATAGGATCAGAGTCAGCAGGTCCAGGTGAGGCCAAGAAAGAGTCCACAGCAATCAGGTCCAGGTGCGGAACAAAGTCACCAGGACAAAAAAAAAAAAAAAAAAAAAAGTCACCAGGACAGGGTGAGGACCAGATGGGGACCAGATTCATTCATTAGGTCCAGGTGAGGCCCAGGTTGTGACCAGAGTCCCAGGGTCTGGGAGAGGACCAGGTACGGACCAGATTCACCAGGTCCAAGAAGCCCACGTGGGGACCTGAGTCACCAGGTATGGGTGATGCTCAGGTGGCAACCCCACTCACCAGGTCCAGGTGAGGCCAACCTGGAGGCCATGCAGAGGAACCGTGTCCCGATGATGCCCAGGTAGGGACCAGAGTTACCAGGTCCAGGGGAGGACAACTTGCTGGGCATGCAGTGGAACCATGTCCCGATGATGCCCAGGTAGGGACCAGAGTCACCAGGTCCTAATGAGGCCCAGATGGAGCATATTCAATAGGTCCAGGTGAGGCCCAGTTGAGGACCAGAGTTACCAGACCTGGTTGAGGCAGGGAGGGCTACCAGAATCACCTGGTCCAGGTGATATCCAGATGGAGACCAGAGTCACCAGGTCAGGGTTAGGCCCAGAGTGGTTCGAGAGTCCAGAGCCTCATGTCCAGGTGAGGCTCAGGTGTGGAACAGAGTCACCAGGTACCAATGATGCCCAGGTGAGGACCAGAGTCACCAGGTCTGGGTGACAAGCAGATAGGATCAGAGTCACCAGGTCCAGGTGAGGCCATGAAAGAGTCCACAGCAATCAGGTCAAGGTGGGGAACAAAGTCACCAGGACTGAGTGAGGCCCAGATGGGGACCGGAATCACCAGGTCCACGTGAGGCCCACGTGGTGACCAGAGTCCCCGGGTCTGGGAGAGGACAAGGTAAGGACCAGATTCACCAGGTCCAAGAGGCACAGGTGGAGACGTGAGTCACCAAGTATGGGTGAGACCCAAGTGGCATCCCGACTAACCAGGTCCATGTGACGCCAACCTGCAGGCCAAGTCACCCGATTCACGTGAGGCCCTAGTGGGGACTGGATTCACCAGTTAAAAGTGATTCTACAAGAACAACACAGTCACCAGGACCTGGTGTGGTTCATGTGGGAACGAGAGTCACCAGGTCCAGGTGAGACCCAGGTGGGGACCACAGTCACCAGGTCCAGATTGAAGCCTAGGTTGGGGGACCAGAATCATCAGGACCAGTTGAGGCCAAAGTGTGGAGCAAAGTTATCATGTCCATGTGAGGCCCAGGTGGGAAGAGTAACCATGTCCCATTGATGCCAGGTGGGAAAAGAGTCACAAGGTCCAGACGAGGCCTTAATGAGGAGTAGATTCACCAGGTCCTGTTGAGGCCCAGTTGAGGACCAGTGTCCCCAGCTCCGGGTGACTCCCAGAGGGTGACCAGTGTCACCCGGTTCTGGTGACATCCAGGTGGGGACCAGAGTCACCACATCAGGGTGAGGCACAGAGGGGGACGAGAATCACTAGGTACAGATGAGACCCCGATGTGGAACTGAGAACCCTGGTCCCATAATGCCCATATGAGGACCTGAGTCACCAGGTCCAGGTGAGGTCCCTGTGACAACCAGTCACCTCGTCCAGGAGAGGCCCAGGTGGGACCACAGTCACCAGGTCCAGGTGAGGCCCAGGTATATAGAGAGTATCCAGGTCCCAATGATGCCCAGGTAAGGACCAGAGTCAACAGGTCCAGGAGAGGACCATATATGGATCAGAGTCATTGTGTTCCAGGTGAGGCCAGATGGAGACCACAGGAACCAGATCCAGGAGAGCCCCATATGGGAACCAGAGCCAACAGATCCAGGTGTGGTCCAGTTGGGACCACAGTCAGAAGGTCCAGGTGAGGTGAAGGTGGCAACAGGATTCACCAAGTCAGGTGAGGCCCAGGTGGCCACCAGTCACCAGATCCAGATGCGGAACAGCTAAGGACCAGATTCACCAGGCCCAAGTGAATTCCAAGGGGTGACCAGAGTCACCAGGTAAGGGTGAGGCCCTGAGGGGAACCAGAGTAACGAGTTTAGTTTGAGGCCCAGAATAGGACCAGAGGTCCCTGGTCAAAGTGAGGCCCAGATGTGGAATAGAGTATCCAGGTCCCAATGATGCCTGGGTGAGGACCAGAGTCACTATGGCCATGCAGGCCCAGATGGGGAACAGAATCACTAGGTCCTGGTGAGGCATCGAATAAGACCACAATCACCAGTATCAGGTGTGCCCCTTGTGGGAACCAGAGCCACTCTATCCAGCTGAGTCCCAGGTCCATGTGAGCCCCACGTCAGGACCAGATTCATCAGGTTGAATTGAGGCATAGCTGGGGACAAGAGTCACCAGGTCTGGGTGCGGCCTAGGTGGGGCAAGATTCAGCACTTCTGAGTTAGGTCAAAGTGGGGACGAGAGACACCAGTCCAAGTGAGGCCAATCTGAGGACCAGAGTCACCAGATCCAGGTGAGGTCCATGTTGGAAAGAGAGTCTCCAGGTCCAGGAGAGGTCCAGGTGGGGACCAGAGTCACCAGATCCAGGTGAAGTCCAGGTGGGGACCAGAGTCACCAGATCCAGGTGAAGCCCAGGTGGGCCCAGAGTCACTAGGTCCAGATGAGGCCGAAGTGAGGATCAGAGTTACCAGATACACGTGAGCCCCCGGCGGGGATCAGAGCCAAAAGGTCCACGTGAGGCCGGCTTGGGGACCATGGTCAACAGGTCTACCTGAGGCCCAGGTGTGGAACAAAGTAATCATGTCCAGGTGAGTCCCCGGTGGTGACAAGAGTCACCACGTCCAGTTGAGGACCAATTGGGGACCAGGATCACCAGGTACAGGGGAGGCCCTTGAGAGAACCAGAGTCAACAGTTTGAGGTCAGGCGCAGGTGGCAACCAGGGTCAGCAGGTCCAAGTCAGGCCAAAGTGGGGTTCACAGTCACTAGGGCACAGTGAGTTCCAGAGGGGGACCAGAGTCACCTTGTCCAGGTGAGATCCAGTTGTGAAATACAGTCACCGGGTCCCAATTCTGCACAGTTGAGGACCATGGCCAACAGGGACAGTTGAGGCCCAGATGGGGACCGGAGTCCCCAAATTCAGGTGAAGCCCAGGTGGGGACCACAGTCACCAGATCCAGGGTAGTCTCAGGTGGAGACCAGAATCACCAGGTTCAGGTGAGGTGCAGGTGGCAACCACACTCACCAAGTTCCGGTGAGGCCCTGGTGGGGACCAGAGTCACGAGGTACATGAGAAGCTAGTAACACTGCAGCCCTCAGGTCCACATGATGTCCATGTGGGAACGAGAATTACAAGTTACAGGTGAGGAGCAGGTGGGGATCTGAGTCACCATGTCCAGGTGAGACCCTGGTGGGAACCAGTGTTACCATGTCCAAGTGTGGACCAGGTGAAGACGAGAGTTAATAGGTCCGGCCGCATCACTGTTGGTGAACAGTGTAACCATATCCTGATGCTACTCAGGTGGGTACAAGATACAAGGTCCTGGTGAGGCCCAGGTGGGACCAGAGACAAGAGGTCCTGGTGAGGTACAGATGGAAACCACATTCACCAGGTCAGGTGAGGCCATGCTTAGGATCAGAGTCAACACTTACAGGTGAGGTCCAGAGGGGGCCAGAGTCACATGGCACAGAAGAGGCCAAAGTCAGGACCAGAGTTACCATGATCAGGTCAGTCCCACTGGGAATAGAGTAACCACGTCCCGATGATGCCCAGGTAGAACCAAAGTTACCAGGTCCAGGTGCGGCCAACCTAAAGGCCATGCAGTGGAACCTTGTCCCGATGATGCCCAGGTAGGGAAGAGAGTCACCAGGTCCAAATGAGGCCCAGATGGAGCATATTCACTAGGTCCAGACGAGGCCCAGTTGAGGACCAGAGATACCAGATCTGGTTTAGACCTAGAGGGGTACCAGAATCACCTGGTCCAGGTGACATCCAGATGGGGACCAGATCACCTGGTCAGGGTGAGGCCCAGAGAGGTCCCAGAGACATCATGTCCAGGCGAGGCTCAGGTGTGGAACAGAGTAACCAGGTACCAATGATGCCCAGGTGAGGATGAGAGTCACCAGGTCTGGGTGATGCACAGATAGGATCAGAGTTACCAGTTCAAGGTGAGGGCAAGAAAGAGTCCAGAGCAAACACGTCCAGGTGGGGAACATAGTCACCAGGACTGGGTTAGGCCCAGATGGGGACCAGATTCACCAGGTCTAGGTGAGGCCCAGGTTGTGACAAGATTCCCAGGGTCTGGGAGAAGACCAGGTAAGGGCCAGATTCACCAGGTCCAAGAGGCCCACGTGGGGACCTGAGTCACCAGGTATGGGTGAGGCCCAGGTGGCATCCCACTAACCAAGTCCATGTGAGGCCAACCTGCAGGCCAGAGTCACCAGATCCAGGTGAGGCCCTAGTGGGGCCAGAGTCACCAGGTAAATGTGAGTCTACAAGTACACCACAGTCACCAGGTCCAGGTGTGATTCATGTGGGAACGAGAGTCACAAGGTCCAAGTGAGGCCCATGTGGGGAACAGAGTAAAAATGTCCCATAGATGCCAGGTGGGAAAAGAGTCACAAGGTCCAGACGAGGCCTAAGTGAGGAGTAGATTCACCAGGTCCTGTTGAGGCCCAGTTGAGTATCAGTGTCCCCAGCTCTGGGTGATTCCCAGAGGGGGACCAGAGTCACCCGGTTCTGGTGTGAGTCAGGTGCGGACCAGAGTCACCACGTCAGGATGAGGCCCAGAGGGGAAAGAGAATCACTAGGTCCAGGTGAGGCCCCGATGTGGAACTGAGAAACCAGGTCCCATGATGCACATATGAGGACGTGAGTCACCAGGGCCAGGGGAGGTCCCTGTGGGAACCAGTCACCTCGTCCAGGTGAAGCCCAGGTGGGACCACAGTCACCAGTTCCAGGTGAGGCCCAGGTATATAAGAGAGTATCCAGGTCCCAATGATGCCCAGGTAAGGTCCAGAGTCAACAGGTCCAGGAGAGGCCCAAATATGGATCAGAGTCATTGTGTTCCAGGGGAGGCCAGATGGAGACCACAGGAACCAGGTCCAAAAGAGCCCCATAGGGGAACCAGAGCCACCAGATCCAGGTGAGATCCAGGTGGGACCACAGTCACAAAGTCCAGGTGAGGCGCAGGTGGCAACAGGATTCAACAAAACCAGGTGAGGCCCAGGTGGCGTCCAGTCTCCAGATCCAGGTGCGGACCAGCTTAGGACCAGATTCACCAGGCCCAAGTGAATCCCAAGGGGTGACCAGAGTCACCAGGTAAGGGTGAGGCCTAGAGGGGGTACCAGAGTAACCAGTTTATTTGGAGGCTCAGAATGGGACCAGAGGTCCCTGGTCAAAGTGAGGCCCAATTGTGGAATAGAGTATGCAGGTCCCAATGATGCCTGGGTGTGGACCAGAGTCACTAGGGCCATGCAGGCCTAGATGGGGAACAGAATGACTAGGTCCTGGTGAGGCATAGAATAAGACCACTGGTGAATAAGTCACCAGTATCAGATGAGCGCCTTGGTGGAACCAGAGCCACTCTATCCAGCTGAGTCCCAGGTCCATGTGAGGCCCATGTGAGGCCCAGATTCTTCAGGTCGAATTGAGGCATCGCTGGGACAAGAGTCATCAGGTCTAGGTGCGGCCTAGGTGGGGCAAGATTCAGCAGTTCTGAGTTAGGTCAAAGTGGGGACGATAGACACCAGTCCAGGTGAGGACAAACTGAGACCAGAGTCACCAGATACAGGTGAGTTCCAGATGGGGACCAGAGTCACCAGGTTAGGGTGAGGCCCAGAGAGGTTCCAGAGTCATCATGTCCAGGTGAGGACGAGAGTCACCAGGTCTGGGTGACGCGCAGATAGGATCAGAGTCACCAGTTCCAGGTGAGGCCAAGAAAGGGTCCACAGCAATCAGGTCCAGGTGGGGAACAATGTCACCAGGACTGGATGACGCCCAGATGGGTACCAGAAACACCAGGCCCAGGTGATTCCCAGGTGGTGACCAGAGTTACCAGTTCCGGGTGAGAACAAGGTAAGGACCAGATTCACCCGTTCCAAGTGAGGCCCACGTGGGGACCTGTGTCACCAGGCATGGGTGAGGCACAGGTGGCAACCCCACTCACCAGGTCCAGGTGTTGCCAACCTGCAGGCCATGCAGAGGAACCATGTACTGATGATGCACAGGTAGGGACTAGAATTACCAGGTGCAGGTGATGCCAACCTGCAGGGCATGTGTGGAACCATGTCCCAATAATGCCTAGGTAGGGACCAGAGTTACAATGTCCAGGTGAGGCCAACCTGCAGGCTATGCTGTGGAACCATATCCCTATGATGCCCAGGTAGGGACCAGAGTCACCAGGTCCAAATGAGGACAAGATGGATCATATTCACTAGGTCCAGATGAGGCCCAGTTGAGGACCCGAGTCACCATATCTGGTTGAGGCCTAGAGGGGAACCAGAATCCCCTGGTCCAGGTGACATCCAGATGGGGACCACAGTTACCAGGTCAGGCTGAGGCCCAGAGAGGTTCCAGAATCATCATGTCCAGGTGAGGCTCAGGTGTAGAACAGAGTCACCAGGTACCAATGATGCCCAGGTGAGGACCAGTGTCACCAATTCTGGGTGACGAGCAGATAGGATCAGAGTCACCAGGTCCAGGTGAGGCCAAGAAAGAATCCACAGCAATCAGGTACCGGTGGAAAACAAAGCCACCAGGACTGGGTGAGGCCCAGATGGGGAAAAGATTCAACAGGTCCAGGTGAGGCCAAGGTGGTGACCAGAGTCCCCGGGTCTGGGAGAGGACCAGGTACGGACCAGATTCACCAGGTCCAAGAGGCCCACGTGGGGTCAGAGTCACCAGGTATGGGTGAGGCCCATGTGGCAACCCCACTCACCAGGTCCAGGTGAGGCCAACCTGCAGGCCATGCAGTGTAACCATGTCCCGATGATGCCCAGGTAGGGACCAGAGTCACCAGGTCCAAATGAGGCCCAGATGGAGCATATTCACTAGGTCCAGGTGAGGCCCAGTTGAGGACCAGTGTCACCAGACCTGGTTGAGGCCTAGAGGGGTACCAGAATCACCTGTTCCAGGTGCCATCCAGATGGGTCCAGAGTCACCAGGTCAGGGTGATGCCCAGAGAGGTTCCAGAGTCATCATGTCCAGGTGAGGCTCAGGTGTGGAACAGAGTATCCAGGTCATAATGGTTCACAGGTGAGGACCATGGTCACCAGATCTGGGTGAGGCCCAGTTAGGATCAGAGTCACCAGTTCAGTTGAGGCCAAGAGGAGTCCACAGCAATCAGGTCCAGGTGGGGAAGAAAGTCAACAGGCCTGGGCGAGGCCCAGAGGGGAACCAGTTTAAACAGGTCCAGGTGATTCCCAGGTGGTGACCAGGGTTACCAGGTGCGGGTGAGGAACAGGTAAGGACCACATTCACCAGGTCCAAGTGAGGCCCACGTGGGGATCTGCGTCACCAGGTATGGGTGAGCCCCAGGTGGCAACCCCATTCACTAGGTCCACGTGAGGCCAACCTGGAGGCCATGCAGACGAACCGTGTCCCCGTGATGCCCAGGTAGGGACCAGAGTTACCAGGTCCAGCTGAGGCCAACCTGCAGGCCATGCAGTGGATCCATGTCCAGATGATGCCCAGGTAGGGACCAGAGTCACCAGGCCCAACTGTGGCCCAAATGGAGCATATTCACAAGGTCCAGTTGCGGCCCAGTTGTGGACCAATGTCCCCAGACCTTGTTGAGGCCTAGAGGGGTCCCAGAGTCACCTGGTCCAGGTGACATCCAGATGGAGACCAGAGTCACCAGGTCAGGGTTAGGCCCAGATGGTTCCAGAGTCATCATGTCCAGGTGAGGCTCAGGTCTGGAACAGAGTCACCAGGTACCAATGATGCCCAGGTGAGGACCAGAGTGACCAGGTCTGGGTGACGCGCAGATAGGATCAGAGTCAGCAGGTCCAGGTGAGGCCAAGAAAGAGTCCACAGCAATCAGGTCCAGGTGCGGAACAAAGTCACCAGGACAAAAAAAAAAAAAAAAAAAAAAAAGTCACCAGGACAGGGTGAGGACCAGATGGGGACCAGATTCATTCATTAGGTCCAGGTGAGGCCCAGGTTGTGACCAGAGTCCCAGGGTCTGGGAGAGGACCAGGTACGGACCAGATTCACCAGGTCCAAGAAGCCCACGTGGGGACCTGAGTCACCAGGTATGGGTGATGCTCAGGTGGCAACCCCACTCACCAGGTCCAGGTGAGGCCAACCTGCAGGCCAGAGTCACCAGATCCAGGTGATGCCCTAGTGGGTACAGGAGTCACCAGGTAAACGTGAGTCTACAAGAACACCACAGACACCAGATCCAGGTGTGGTTCATGTGGGAACGAGAGTCACCAGGTCCAGGTGAGACCCAGGTGGGGACCACAGTCACCAGGTCCAGTTTGAGGACAAGGTGGGGCGACCAGTGTCATCAGAACCAGTAGAGGCCAAAGTGTGGAGTAAAGTTATCATGTCCAGGTGAGGCCCAGTTGTGGAACAGAGTAACAATGTCCCATTGTTGCCAGGTGCGAAAAGAGTCACAAGGTCCAGACGAGGCCTAAGTGAGGAGTAGATTCACTAGGTCCTGTTGAGGCCCAGTTGAAGACTAGTGTCCCCAGCACAGGGGGAGTCCCAGAGGGGACCAGAGGCACTCGGTACTGGTGATATCCAGGTGGGGACCAGAGTCACCACGTCAGAGTGAGGCCCAGAGGGGGACGAGTATCACTAGGTCCAGATGAAGCCCCGATGTGTAACTAAGAAACCAGGTCCCATGATGCCCATATGAGGACCTGAGTCACCATGTTCAGTTGAGGTCCCTGTGGGAACCAGTCACCTCCTCCAGATGAGGCCCATGTGGGACCACAGTAACCAGTTCCAGGTGAGGCCCAGGTATATAAGAGAGTATCCAGGTCCCAATGATGCCTAGGTAAGGTCCTGAGTCAACAGGTCCAGGAGAGGCCCAAATACGGATCA
The DNA here is from genome assembly GCF_011100685.1 of Canis lupus familiaris. Lineage (NCBI taxonomy): Eukaryota > Metazoa > Chordata > Mammalia > Carnivora > Canidae > Canis > Canis lupus. The sequence goes on along the minus strand of NW_023330478.1, from coordinate 333,343 downwards.
GTCATTGTGTTCCAGGTGAGGCCAGATGGAGACCACAGGAACCAGGTCCAGGAGAGCCCCATATGGGTACGAGAGCCACGAGATCCCGGTGAGGTCCATTTGTGGAACAAAGTCACCGGGTTCGAATTTGGCACAGTTGAGGACTATGGTCAACAGGGCCAGGTGGGGCCCAGATGGGGACCGGAGTCCCCAAATCCAGGTGAAGCCCAGGTGGGGACCACAGTCACCAGATCCAGGGTAGTCTCAGGTGCAGACCAGAATCACCAGGTTCAGGTGAGGTGCAGGTGGTAACCACACTCACCAGGTCCCGGTGAGGCTCTGGTGCGGACCAGAGTCACGAGGTACATGAGAAGTTAGAAACACTGCAGCCACCATGTCCACATGATGTCCATGTGGGAACGAGAATCACCAGTTACAGGTGAGGACCAGGTGGGGAACCGACTCACCATGTCCAGGTGAGACCCAGGTGGGAACCAGTGTCACCATGTCCAGGTGTGGACCAGGGGAAGACCAGAGTTAATAGGTCCGGCTGGGTCACTGTTAGTGAACAGTGTAACCATATTCTGATGCTACTCAGGTGGGTACCAGATTCAAGTTCCTGGTGAGGCCCAGGTGGGACCAGAGACAAGAGGTCCAGGTGAGGTACAGATGGAAACCACATTGACCAGGTCACGTGAGGCCATGCTTAGGATCAGAGTCACCAGTTACAGGTGAGGCCCAGGTGGAGCCAGAGTCACCATGTCCAGATGAGGCGAAGTTGGGGAGCATATTCACTACGTCCCGTTGAGGCCCAGTAGAGGACCAGAGTCACCAGGTCTAGTTGAGGCCTAGAGGGGTACCAGATTCACCTGGTCTAGGTGCCGTCCAGATGGGTACCAGAGTCACCATGTGAGGGAGAGGCCCAGAGGGGATCCAGAGTCATCATGTCCAGGTGAGTCTCAGGTGTGGAACAGAATATCCAGGTCATAATGATCTACAGGTGAGGACCAGAGTCAACAGATCTGGGTGAGGCCGAGTTAGGATCAGAGTCAACAGTTCCAGGTGAGGCTAAGAAGGAGTCCACAGCAGTCAGGGCCAGGTGGGGAAAAAAGTCACCAGGACTGGGTGAGGCCCAGATGGGGACACAGATTCACCAGGTCCAGGTGATTCCCAGGTCGTGACCAGAGTTACCAGATTCACTAGGTCCAGGTGATCCCCAGGTGGTGAGCAGAATTACGAGATACACCAGGTCCAAGTGAGGCCCACGTAGGGGCCTGTGTCACCAGGTATGGGTGAGGCCCAAGTGGCAACCCCACTCACAAGGTCCAGGTGAGGCCTACCTGCAGGCCATGCAAAGTAACCGGGTCCCGATAATGCCAAGGTAGGGACCAGAGTTACCAGGTCCAGGTGAGGCCGACCTGCAGGCCATGCAGTGGAACCATGTCCCCATGATGCCCTGGTAGGGACCAGAGTAACCAGGTCCAAATGAGGCCAAGATGGAGCATATTCACTAGGACCAGCCGAGGCCCAGTTGAGGACAAGAGAAACCAGATCTGGTTGAGGCCTAGAGGGGTACCAGAATCCCCTGGTCCAGGTGACATCCAGATGGGGATGAGAGTCACCAGTTCAGGGTGAGCCCCAGAGTGGTTCCAGAGTCATCATGTCCAGGTGAGGCTCAGGAGTGGAACAGAGTCACCAGGTACCAATGATGCCCAGGTGATGACCAGAGTCACCAGGCCTGAGTCACGCGCAGAGAGAATAAGAGTCACCAGTTCCAGGTGAGGCCAAGAAAGAGTCCAAAGCAATCAGGTCCAGGTGTGGAACAAAGTCACCAAGACTGGGTGAGGCCCAGATGGGGAAGAGATTCACCAGGTCCAGGTGAGGCCCTGGCGGTGACCAGAGTCCCTGGGTCTGGGAGAGGACCAGGTAAGGACCAGATTCACCAGGTCCAAGAGGACCACGTGTGTTCCTGAGTCACCAGGTATGGGTGAAGCTCAGGTGGCAACCCCACTCACCAGGTCCAGGCGAGGCCAACCTACAGGCCACAGTCAGCAGAACCAGGTGAGGCCCTAGTGGGGACCGGTGTCACCAGGTAAATGTGAGTCTACAAGAACACCACAGTCACCTGGTCCTGGTGTGGTTCATGTGGGAACGAGAGTCACCAGATCCAGGTGAGACCCAGGTGGGGACCACAGTCACCAGGTCCAGATTGAGGCCTAGGTGGGGGGACCAGAGTCATCAGGACCAGTTGAGGCCAAAGTGTGGATCAAAGTTATCATGTTCATGTGAGGCCAAGGTGGGGAACAGAGTAACCATGTCCCATTTTGTCAAATGGGAAAAGAGTCACAAGGTCCAGACGAGGCCTAAGTGAGGAGTAGATTCACCAGGTCCAGTTGAGGACCAGCTGAGGACCAGTGTCCCCAGCTCCGGGTGAGTCCCAGAGGGGGACCAGAGTCATCCGGTTCTGGTGATATCCAGGTGGGTACCAGAGTCACCACGTCAGGGTGAGGCCCAGAGGGGTACAAGAATCACAAGTTCCAGGTGAGGCCCCGATGTGGAACTGAGAAACCTGGTACCATGATGCCCATATGAGGACCTGAGTCACCAGGTCCAGGTGAGGTCCCTGTGGGAACCAGTCACCTCGTCCAGGTGAGGTCCAGGTGGGACCACAGTCGAAAGTTCCAGGTGAGGCGCAGGTGGCAACAGGATTCACCAAGTCCAGGTGAGGTCAAGGTGGCGACCAGTCACCAGATCCAGGTGCGGAACAGATAAGGACCAGATTCTCCAGGCCCAAGTGAAGCCCAAGGGGTGACCAGAGTCACCAGGTAAGGGTGAGCCCCAGAGGGGGAACCAGAGTAACCAGTTTAGTTTGAGGCCCAGAATGGGACCAGAGGTCCCTGGTCAAAGTGAGGCCCAGGTGTGGAATAGAGTATCCAGGTCCCAGTGACGCCTGGGTGAGGACCAGAGTCACTAGGGCCATGCAGGCCCAGATGGGGAACAGAATCACTAGGTCCTGGTGAGGCATAGAATAAGACCACATTCAGCAGTATCAGGTGAGCCCCTTGTGGGAACCAGAGCCACTCTATCCAGCTGAGTGCCACGTCCATGTGAGGCCCACGTGAGGACCAGATTCATCAGGTTGTATTCAGGCATAGCTGGGGACAAGTGTCACCAGGTCTGGGTGCGGCCTAAGTGGGGCAAGATTCAGCAGTTCTGAATTAGGTCCAAGTGGGGACGAGAGACACCAGGTCCAGGTGAGTCCAAACTGAGGACCAGAGTCACCAGATCCAGGTGAGGTCCATGTTGGAAAGAGAGTCACCAGGTCCAGGAGAGGTCCAGGTCGAGTCCAGAGTCACCAGATCCAGGTGAAGTCCAGGTGGGGACCAGAGTCACTAGGTCCAGATAAGGCCCAGGTGAGGACCAGAGTTACCAGGTACACGTGAGGACCCGGAGGGGATCAGAGGCAACAGGTCCATGTGAGGCCGGCTTGGGGACCATGGTCAACAGGACTACTTGAGGCCCAGGTGTGGAACACAGTAAGCAGGTCCAGGTGAGTCCCCGGTGGTGACAAGAGTCACCACGTCCAGGTGAGGCCCAGGTGGGCACCAGGATCACCAGGTACAGGGGAGGCCCTTGAAAGAACCACAGTCAACAGTTCGAAATCAGACACAGGAGGCAACCAGGGTCAGAAGGTTCAAGTCAAGCCAAAGTGGGGTTCACAGTCACTACGGCACGGTGATACCCTGAGTGGGACCAGAGTCACCTGGTCCAGTTGAGGTCCAGTTGTGGAACACAGTCACCGGGTCGCAGTTTTGCCAGGTTGAGGACCATGGTCAACAGGGCCAGGTGAGGCCCAGATGGGGACCTGAGTCCCCAAAGCAGTGAAGGCGAGGTGGGGACCACATCACCATATCCAGGGTAGTCTCAGGTGCAGACCAGAATCATCAGGTCCAGGTGAGGTGCAGGTGGCAACCACACTCACCAGGTCCCGGTGAGGCCCTGGTGGGGACCAGAGTCACGAGGTACATGAGAATCTAGAAACACTGCAGCCACCAGGTCCACATGATGTACATATGGGAACGAGAATCACCAGTTACCAGTGAGGACCAGGTGGGGATCCGACTCACAATGTCCTGGTGAGACCCATGTGGGAACCAGTGTCACCATGTCCAGTTGTGGCCCAGGTGAAGACCAGAGTTAATAGGTCCGGCTGGGTCACTGATAGTGAACAGTGTAACCATATCCTGATGCTACCCAGGTGGGTACCAGAGACACCAGGTCCTGGTGAGGCCCAGGTGGGACCAGAACCCTGAGGTACAGGTGAGGTCCGATGAGAACCACAGTCACCAGGTCAGGTGAGGCCATGCTTTGGATCAGAGTCACTAGTTACTGGTGAGGCCCAGGTTTGAGCCAGAGTCACCTAGTACAGAAGATGCCAACGTCAGGACCAGAGTTACCAAGATCAGGTCTATCCCAGTGGGGAATAGAGTAACCATGTCCCGGTGATGCCCAGGTAGAACCAGAGTCACCAGGTCCAGATGAGGCGCAGGTGTGGAGCATGTTCACTAGGTCCCGTTGAGGCCCAGTTGAGGCCCAGAGTCACCAGGACAAGTTGAGGCCTAGAGGGGTTCCAGATTCACCTGGTCTAGGTGACATCCAGACGGGGACCAGAGTCACCATGTCAGGGTGAGGCCCAGAGGGGATCCAGAGTCAGCATGTCCATGTGAGGCTCAGGTGTGGAACAGAGTATCCAGGTCATAATGGTCCACAGGTTAGTACCAGAGTCACCAGATCTGGGTGAGGCCCAGTTAGGATCAGAGTCAACAGTTCCAGTTGAGGCCAAGAAGGAGTCCACAGCAATCAGGTCCAGGTGGGGAAGAAAGTCAACAGGACTGGGTGAGGCCCAGATGGGGACCAGAATCACCAGGTCCAGGTGATTCCCAGGTGGTGACCAGGGTTACCAGGTCCAGGGGAGGACCAGGTAAGGATCAGATTCACCAGGTCCAAGTGAGGCCCACGTGGGGACCTGTGTCACCAGGTATGGGTGAGCCCCAGGTGGCAACCCCACTCACCAGGTCTGGCTGAGACCAACATCCTGGCCATGCAGAGGAACCGTGTTCCGATGATGTCCAGGTAGGGACCAGAGTTACCAGGTCCAGGTGAGGCCAACCTACAGGCCATGTAGTGGAACCATGTCCCGATGTTGCCCACGTAGGTTCCAGAGGCACGAGCTCCAAATGAGGCCCAGATGGAGCATATTCACTAGGTCCAGATGAGGCCCAGTTGAGGACCAGAGTCACCAGATCTGGTTGAGGCCTAGAGGGGTACCAGAATCCCCTGGTCCAGGTGACATACAAATGGGGACCTGAGTCACCAGGTCCAGGTGATGTCCCTGTGGGAACCACTCACCCCGTCCAGGTGAGGCCCAGGTGGGACCCCAGTCACCAGGTCCTGGTGAGGTCCAGGTATATAAGATAGTATCCAGGTCCCAATGATGCACAGGTAAGGACCAGAGTCAACAAGTCCAGGAGAGGCCCAAATATGGATCAGAGTCATTGTGTTCCAGGTGAGGCCAAATGGAGACCACAGGAACCAGGTCCAGGAGAGCCCCATATGGGAACCAGATCCACCAGATCCAGGTGAGGTCCAGGAGGGACCACAGTCACAAGGTCCAGGTGAGGCGCAGGTGGCAACATGATTCACCAAGTCCAGGTGAGGCTCACGTGGTGACCTGTCACCTGATCCAGGTGCGGACCAGCTAAGAACCAGATTCACCAGGCCCAAGTGAAGCCCAAGGGGTGACGAGAGTCACCAGGTAAGGGTGAGGCCCCGAGGGGGAACCAGAGTAACCAGTTTAGTTTGAGGCCCAGAATGGGACCAGAGTTCCCTGGACAAAGTGAGGCCCAGGAGTGGAATAGAGTATCCAGGTCCCAATGATGCCTGGGTGAGGACCAGATTCACTAGGGCCATGAAAGCCCAGATGGGGAACAGAATCACTAGGTCCTAGTGAGGCATAGTATAAGAACACAGTCACCAGTATCAGGTGAGCCCCTTGTGGGAACCAGAGCCACTCTATCCAGCTGAGTCCCAGGTCCATGTGAGGCCCACGTGAGGACCAGATTCATCAGGTCGAATTGACGCATAGCTGGGGAAAAGAGTCATCAGGTCTGGGTGCGGCCTAGGTGGGGCAAGATTCAGCAGTTCTGAGTTAGGTCAACGTGGGGACGAGAGACACCAGTACAGGTGAGGCCAAACTGAGACGAGAGTCACCAGATACAGGTGAGTTCCAGGTGGGGACCAGAGTCACCAGATCCAGGTGAAGTCCAGTTGGGGACCAGACTTACCAGTTCCGGGTGAGGACCAGGTAAGGACAAGATTCAACAGGTCCACGTGAGGCCCACGTTGGGACCTGTGTCACCAGGCATGGGTGAGTCTCAGGTGACAACCCCACTCACTAGGTCCAAGTGAGGCCAACCTGCAGGCCATGCCGAGGAATCATGTCCTGATGATGCCCAGGTGGGGTCTAGAGTTATCAGGTCCAGGTGAGGCGCACTTGCAGGCCATGCAGTGGAACCATGTCCCGGTAATGCCGAGGTAGGGATCAGAATCACCATGTCCAAATGAGGCCCAAATGGACCATATTCACCAGGTCTAGGTGAGCCCCAGTTGAGGACCAGAGTCCCAGATCTGGTTGAGCCCTATAAGGGTACCAGAATCACCTGGTTCAGGTGACATCGAGATGGGGACCAGAGTCACCAGGTCAGGGTGAGGCCCAGAGAGGTTCCAGAATCATCATGTCCAAGTGAGGATCAGGTGTGGAACAGAGTAACCAGGTACAAATGATCCCTGTTGAGGACCAGATTCACCAGGTCTGGGTGACGTGCAGATAGGATCAGAGTCACCAGTTCCAGGTGAGGCCAAGAAGGCGTCCACAGCAATCAGGTCCATGTGGGGAACAAAGTCACCAGGACTGGGTGAGGCCCAGATGGGGACCAGATTCACCAGGCCCAGGTGATTCCCAAGTGGTGACCAGAGTTACCAGTTCCGGGAAAGGACCAGGTAAGGACCAGATTCACCAGGTCCAATTGAGGCCCACGTGGGGACCTGTGTCACCATGTATGGGTGAGGCACAATTGGCAACCCCACTCACCAGGTCCAGGTGAGGCCAACCTGCAGGCGATGGAGAGGAACCGTGTCCCGATGATGCCCAGGTAGGCACCAGAGTCACCAGGTCCATATGAGGCCCAGATCGAGTATATTCACTAGGTCCAAGTGAGGCCCATTTGAGGACCAGAGTCACCAGATCTGGTTGAGGCCTAGAGGGGTACCAGAATCACCTAGTCCAGGTGACATCCAGATGGGGACCAGAGTCACCAGGTCAGGGTGAGGCCCAGAGAGGTTCCAGAGTCATAATGTCCAGGTGAGGCTCAGGTGTGGAACAGAGTAATCAGGTACCAATGATGCCCAGGTGAGTTCCAGAGTCACCAGATCTTGGTGACGCGCAGAGAGGATCAGAGTCACCAGTTCCAGGGGAGGCAAAAAGAGTCCAAGCAATCAGTTCCAAGTGGGGAACAAAGTCACCAGGACTGGGTGAGGCCCAGATGGGACCAGATTCACCAGGCCCAAGGGAGGCCAAGGTGGTGACCAGAGTCCGCGGGTCTGGGAGAGGACCAGGTAAGGACAAGATTCACCAGGTCCAAGAGGCGCACGAGGGGACGTGGGTCACCAGATATGTGTGAGGCCCAGGTGGCAACCCCACTCACCAGGTCCAGGTGAGGCCAACTTGCAGGCCAGAGTCACCAGATCCAGGTGAGGCCCTAGTGGGGACCGGAGTCACCAGGTAAGTGTGAGTCTACAAGAACACCACAGTCACCAGGTCCAGGTGTGGTTCATGTGGGAACGAAAGTCACCAGATCCAGGTGAGACCCAGATGAGGACCACAGTCACCAGTTCCAGATTGAGGCCTAGGTGGGGGGACCAGATTCATCAGGACCAGTTGAGGCCAAAGTGTGGAGCAAAGTTATCATGTCCAAGTGAGGCCCAGGTGGGGAACAGAGTTACCATGTCCCATTGATGCCAGTTGGGAAAAGAGTCACAAGGTACGGACGAGGCCTAAGTGAGGAGTAGATTCACCAGGTCCTGTTGAGGCCCATTTGAGGACCAGTGTCGCCAGCTCTGGGTGAGTCCCAGAGGGGGACCAGAGTCACACGATTCTGGTGATATCCAGGTGGGGACCAGAGTCAGCACGTCAGGGTGAGGCCCAGAGGGGGACGGGAACCACTAGGTCCAGGTGAGACCCCAATGTAGACCTGAGAAACCAGGTCCCATGATGCCCATATGAGGACCTGAGTCACCAGGACCAGGTGAGGTCCCAGTGGGAACCAGTCACCTCGTACAGGTGAAGCCCAGGGGGGACCACACTAACCAGGTCCAGGTGACGCCCAGGTATACAGAGAGTATCCAGGTCCCAATGATGGCCAGGAAAAGACCAGAGTCAACAGGTCCAGGAGAGGACCATATATGGATCAGAGTCATTGTGTTCCAGGTGAGGCCAGATGGAGACCACAGGAACCAGGTCCAGGAGAGCCCCATATGGGAACCAGAGCCAACAGATCCACGTGAGGTCCAGTTGGGACCACTTTCAGGAGGTCCAGGTGTGGCGCAGGTGACAACAGGATTCACCAAGTCCAGGTGAGGCCCAGGTGGCCAACAGTCACCAGATCCAGATGCGGACCAGCTAAGGACCAGAATCACCAGGCCCAAGTGAAGCCCAAGGGGTGACCAGAGTCACCAGGTAAGGGTGAGTCCCAGAGGGGAACCAGAGTAACCAGTTTAGTTGAGGCCCAACATGGGACCAGAGGTCCCTGGTCAAAGTGAGGCGCAGGTGTGGAATAGAGTGTCCAGGTCCCAATGACGCCTGGGTGAGGACCAGAGTTCTAGGGCCATGCAGGCCCAGATGGGGAACAGAATCACTAGGTCCTGGTTAGGCATAGAATAAGACCACAATCACCAGTATCAGGTGTGCCCCATGTGGGATCCAGAGCCACTCTATCCAGCTGAGTCCCAGGTCCATGTGAGCCCTACGTCAGAACCAGATTCATCAGGTCGAATTGAGGCATAGCTGGGGACAAGAGTCACCAGGTGTGGTTGCGGCCTACGTGGGGCAAGATTCAGCAGTTCTGAGTTAGGTCAAAGTGGGGACGAAAGACACCAGGTCCAGGTGAGGCCAAAAAGAGGTCCAGAGTCACCAGATCCAGGTGAGGTCCATGTTGGAACGAGAGTCACCAGGTCCAGGAGAGGTCCAGGTGGGACCAGAGTCACCAGATCCAGGTGAATTCCAGGTGGGGACCAGAGTCACCAGATCCAGGTGGAGCCCAGGTGGGGACCAGAGTCACTAGGTCCAGATGAAGCCTAGGTGAGGGACAGAGTTACCAGGTACACGTGAGGCCCCGGTGGGGATCAGAGGCAACAGGTCCATGTGAGGCCGGCTTGGGGACCATGGTCAACAGGTCTACATTAGGCCCAGGTGGAACACAGTAACCAGGTCCATGTGAGCCCCGGTGGTGACAAGAGTCACCACGTCCAGGTGAGGCCCAAGTGGGGACCATGATCACCAGGTACAGGTGAGGCCCTTGAAAGAACCAGAGTCAACTGTTCGAGGTCAGTTGCAGGTGGCAACCGGGGTCAGCAGGTTCATGTCAGGCCAAAGTGTGGTTGACAGTCACTAGGGTACGTTGAGACCCAGAGGGGGACCAGAGTCACCTGGTCCAGGTGAGGTCCAGTTGTGGAACACAGTCTCTGGGTCCCAAATTTGCCCAGTTGAGGACCATGTTCAACAGGGCCAGGTGAGGCCCAGATGGGGACTGGAGTCCCCAAATTCAGTTGAAGCCCAGGTGGGGACCAGAGTCACCAGATCCAGGGTAGTCTCAGGTGGAGACCAGAATCACCAGGTCCTGGTGAGGTGCAGGTGGCAACCACAATCACCAAGTCCCGGTGAGGCCATGGTGGGGACCAGAGTCACGAGGTACATGAGAAGCTAGAAACACTGCAGCCACCAGGTCCACATGATGTCCATGTGGGAACGAGAATTACAAGTTACAGGTGAGGACCAGGTGGGGATCCGAGTCACCATGTCCAGGTGAGACCCTGGTGGGAACCAGTATCACCATGTCCAAGTGTGGACAAGGTGACGACGAGAGTTAATAGGTCCGGCCGAGTCACTGTTAGTGAACAGTGTAACCATATCCTGATGCTACTCAGGTGGGTACCAGATACAAGGTCCTGGTGAGTCCCATTTGGACCAGAGACATGAGGACCAGGTGAGGTACCGATGGAAACCACAGACACCAGGTCAGGTGAGGCCATGAATAGGATCAGAGTCACCAGTTACAGGTGAGGCCCAGGTGGAGCCAGAGTCACCTGGTAGAGAAGAGGCCAAAGTCAGGACCAGAGTTACCAGGATCAGGTCAGTCCCAGTGGGGAATAGAGTAACCATGTCTCGATGATGCCCAGGTAGAACCAGAGTCACCAGGTCCAGATGAGGCGCAGGTTGGGAGCATGTTCACTAGATCCCCGTGAGGCCCAGGTCAGGACCAGAGTCACCAGGTCAAGTTGAGGCCTAGAGGGTCACCAGATTCACCTAGTCTAGGTGACATCCGGATGGGGACCAGAGTCACCAGGTCAGGATTAGGACCAGAGAGGTTCCAGAGTCATCATGTCGAGGTGAGGCTCAGGTGTGGAACAGAGTATCCTAGTCATAAGGGTCCACAGGTGAGGACCAGAGTCAGCAGATCTGGGTGAGGCACAGTTAGGATCAGAGTCACCAGTTCCAGTTGAGGCCAAGAGGAGTCCACAGCAATCAGGTCCAGGTGGGGAAGAAAGTCAACAAGACTGGGTGAGGCCCAGAGGGGGACCAGATTCACCAGGTCCAGGTGATTCCCAGGTGGTGACCAGGGTTACCAGGTCCGGGTGATGACCAGGAAAGGACCAGATTCACCAGGTCAAAGTGAGGCCCACGTGGGGACCTGTGTCACCAGGTAAGGGTGAGCCCCATACCCCACTCACTAGGGCCAGGTGAGGCCAACCTGGAGGCCATGCAGAGGAACCGTGTCCCGGTGATGCCCAGGTAGGGACCAGAGTTACAAGGTCCAGCTGAGGCCAACCTGCAGGCCATGCAGTGGATGCATGTCCCGATGATGCCAAGGTAGGGACGAGAGTCACCAAGTCCAACTGAGGCTCAGATTAAGCATATTCACTAGGTCCAGGTGAGGCCCAGTTGAGGACCAGAGTCCCCAGACCTGGTTGAGTCCTAGAGGGGTACCAGAATCCCATGGTCCAGGTGACATCCAGATGGGGACAAGAGTCACCAGGTCAGGGTGAGGCCCAGAGAGGTTCCAGAGTCTTTAAGTCCAGGTGAGGCTCAGCTGTGGAACAGAGTCACCAGGTACCAATGATGCCCAGGTGAGGACCAGAGTCACCAGGTCTGGGTGATGCGGAGATAGATTAGAGTCACCAGTTCCAGGTGAGGCCAAGAAAGTGTCCACAGCAATCAGGTCCAGGTGGTGAACAAAGTCACCATGACTAGGTGAGGCCCAGATGGGGACCAGATTCACCAGGTCCAGTGAGGTCCAGGTGGTGACCAGAGTCCCCGGGTCTGGCAGAGGCCCAGGTAACGACCAGATTCACCAGGTCCAAGTGAGGCCCACGTGAGGACCTGAGTCACCAGGTATGGGTGAGGCCCAGGTGGCAACCCCACTCACCAGGTCCAGGTGAGGCCAACCTGCAGGCCAGTGTCACCAGATCCAGGTGAGGCCCTAGTGGGGACCGGAGTCACCAGGTAAATGTGAGTCTACAAGAACACCACAGGGACCAGGTCCAGGTGTGGATCATGGGGGAACGAGAGTCACCAGGTCCAGGTGAGCCCCAGGTGGGGACCCCAGTCACCGGGTCCAGATTGATGCCTAGGTGGGGGGACCAGAGTCATCAGGACCAGTTGAGGCCAAAGGGTGGAGCAAAGTTATCATGTCTAGGTGAGGCCCAGGTGGGGAACAGAGTAACCATGTCTCGTTGAAACCAGGTGGGAAAAGAGACACAAGGTTCAGACGAGACCTAAGTGAGGAGTAGATTCAACAGGTACTGTTGAGATCCAGTTGAGGACCAGTGTCCCCAGCTCTGGGTTAGTCCCAGAGGGGGACCAGAGTCACCCGGTTCTGGTGATATCCAGATGGGGACCAGAGTCACCATGTCATGGTGATGCCCAGAGTGGATCCAGAGTCATCATGTCCAGGTGCGGCTCAGGTGTGGAACAGAGTATCCAGGTCATAATGGTCCACAGGTGAGGACCAGAGTCACCATATCTGGCTGAGGCCCAGCTACGATCAGAGTCACCACTTCCAGGTGAGGCCAAGAAGGAGTCCACAGCAATCAGGTCCAGGTGGGGAACAAAATCACCAGGACTGGGTGAGGACCAGGTAAGGACCAGATTCACCAGGTCCAAGTGAGTCCCACGTGGGCACCTGGGTCACCAGGTATGGGTGAGGCCCAAGTGGCATCCCCACTCACCAGATCCAGGTGAGGACACCCTGCAGGCAATGCAGAGGAAGTGTGTCCCGATGATGCCCAGGTAGAACCACAGTTACCAGGTCCAGGCGCGGCCAACCTAAAGGCCATGCAGTGGAAACATGTCCCGATGATGCCCAGGTAGGGAAGAGAGTCACCAGGTCCAAATGAGGCCCAGATGGAGCATATTCAATAGGTCCATGTGATGCCCAGTTGAGGACCAGAGTCACCAGATCCAGGTGAAGCCAAAGTGGGGACCAGAGTCACTAGGTCCAGATGAGGCCCAAGTGAGGACCAGTGTTACCAGGTACACGTGATACCCCGGTGGAAATCAGAGGCAACAGGTCCATATGAGGCCGGCTTCGGTACCATGGTCAACAGGTCTACTTGAGGCCCAGGTGTGGAACACAGTAACCAGATCCAGGTGAGTCCCCGGTGGTGACAAGTGTCACCACGTCCAGGTGAGTCACAGGGGGGAACAGGATCACCAGGTACAGGGGAAGCCCTTGAATAAAACAGAGTCAACAGTTCGAGGTCAGGCGCAGGTGTCAACCAGGGTCAGCAGGTCCAAGTCAGGCCAAAGTGTGGTTCACAGTCACTAGGGCACGGTGAGACCCAGAGGGGCACCAGAGTCACGTGGTCCAGGTGAGGTCCAGTTGTGGAACACAGTCACCGCGTCCCAATTTTGCCCAGTTGAGGACCATGGTCAACAGGACCAGGTGAGTCCCAGATGGGGACCAGAGTCCCCAAATCCAGGTGAAGCCCAGGTGGGGACCACAGTCCCAGATCTAGGGTAGTCTCAGGTGCAGACCAGAATCACCAGGTCCAGGTGTGGTGCAGGTGGGAACGGGAATCACCAGGTCCAGCTGAGACCCAGTTGGGGACGACAGTCACCAGTCCAGAATGAGGCCTAGGTTGGGGGACGAGAGTCATCAGGACCAGTTGAGGCCAAAGTGTGCAGCAAAGTTATCATGTCAAGGTGAGGCCCAGGTGGGGAACAGAGTAACCATGTCCCATTGATGCCAGGTGGGAAAAGAGTCACAAGGTCCAGACGAAGCCTAAGTTTGGAGTAGATTCACCAGGTCCTGTTGAGGCCCACCTGAGGACCAGTGTCCCCAGCTCCGGGTGTGTCACCCGGTTCTGGTGATATCCATGTGGGGACCAGTGTCACAAGTCAGGGTAAGGCCCTGAGGGGACGAGAATCACTAGGTCCAGGTGAGGCCCCGATGTGGAACTGTGAAACCAGGTCCCAAGATGCCCATATGAGGACCTGAGTCACCAGGTCGAGGTGAGGTCCCTGTGGGAACCAGTCACCCCGTCCAGGTGAGGCCCAGGTGGGACCAAAGTCACCAAGTCCTGGTGAGGCCCAGGTATATAAGAGAGTATCCAGGTCCCAATGATGCCCAGGTAAGGACCAGAGTCAACAGGTCCAGGAGAGGCCCAAATATGGATCAGAGTCATTGTGTTCCAGGTGAGGCCAGATGGAGACCACAGGAACCAGGTCCAGGAGAGCCCCATATGGGAACCAGAGCCACCAGATCCAGGTGAGGTCCAGGAGGGACCACAGTCACAAGGTCCAGTTGAGGCGCAGGTGGCAACATGATTCACCAAGTCCAGGTGAGGCCCACGTGGTGACCTGTCACCAGATCCAGGTACGGACCAGCTAAGTTCCAGATTCACCAGGCCGAAGTGAAGCCCAAAGGGTGACCAGAGTCACCAGGTAAGGGTGAGCCCCAGATGGGGAACCAGATTAACCAGTTTAGTTTGAGGCCCAGAATGGGACCAGAGATCCCTGGACAAAGTGAGGCCCAGGTGTGGAATAGAGTATCCAGATCCCAATGATGACTGGGTGAGGACCAGAGTCACTAGGGCCATGAAAGCCCAGATGGGGAACAGAATCACTAGGTCCTGGTGAGGCATAGAATAAGAACACAGTCACCAGTATCGGGTGAGCCCCTTGTGGGAACCAGAGCCACTCTATCCCGCTGAGTCCCAGGTCCATGTGAGGCCCACGTGAGGACCAGGTTCATCAGGTCGAATTGAGGCATAGCTGGGGACAAGAGTCATCAGGACTGGGTGCGGCCTAGGTGGGGCAAGATTCAGCAGTTCTGAGTTAGGTCAAAGTGGGGACGAGAGACACCAGTCCAGGTGAGGCCAAACTGAGACCAGAGTCACCAGATACAGGTGAGTTCGAGGTGGGGACCAGAGTCACGAGATCCAGGTGAAGTCCTGGTGGGGATCAGAGTCACTAGGTGCAGATGAGGCCCAGGTGAGGACCAGAGTTACCAGGTACACGTGAGGCCCCGGTGGGGATCAGAGGTAACAGGTCCATGTGAGGCGAGCTTGGGGAATATGGTCAAGAGTTGTAATTGAGGCCCGGGTGTGGAACACAATAAGCAGGTCCAGATGAGTCCCCGGTGGTGACTAGAGACACCACATGCAGGTGAGACCCAGTTGGGCATCAGGATCACCAGGTACAGGGGACGCACTTGAAAGAACCAGAGTAAACAGTTCGAGGTCAGCCACAGGTGGCAACCAGGGTCAGCAGGTCGAAGTCAGACCAAAGTGGGGTTCACAGTGACTAGGGCACGGTGAGACCCAGAGGGGGACAAGAGTCACCTTGTCCAGGTGAGGTCCAGTTGTGGAACACAGTCACACGGTCCCAATTTTCCCCAGTTGAGGACCATGGTCAAAGGACCAGGTGAGGCCCAGATGGGGACCGGAGTCCCCAAATCCAGGTGAAGCCCAGGTGGGGACCACAGTCACCAGATCCAGGGGAGTCTCAGGTGCAGACCAGAATCACCAGGTCCCGGTGAGGTGCAGGTGGCAACCACACTCACCAGGTCCCGGTGAGGCCCTGGTGGGGACCAGAGTCACGAGGTACATGAGAAGGTAGAAACACTGCAGCCACCAGGTCCACATGTAGTCCATGTGGGAACGAGAATCACCAGTTACAGGTGAGGAACAGGTGGGGATCCGACTCACCATGTCCAGGTGAGACCCAGGTGGGAACCAGTATCACCATGTCCAGGTGTGGCCCAGGTGAAGACCAGAGTTAATAGGTCCCGCTGGGTCACTGTTATTGAACAGTGTAACCATATCCTGATGCTACCGAGGTGGGTACCGAGACACCAGGTCCTGGTGAGGCCCAGTTAGGACCAGAGACATGAGGTCCAGGTGAAGTCCCGATGGGAACCACAGTCACCAGGTCAGGTGAGGCCATGCTTACGATCAGAGGCATCAGTTACAGGTGAGGCCCAGGTGGAGCCAGAGTCACCTGGTACAGAAAATGCCAAAGTCAGGAATAGTGTTACCAGGATCAGGTCACTCACAGTGGGGAATAGAGTAACCATGTCCCGATGATGCACACGTAGAACCAGAGTCACCATATCCAGATGAGGCGCAGTTGGGGAGCATATTCACTAGGTCCCGGTAAGGCCCAGTTGAGGACTAGAGTCACCAGGTTTGGTTGAGGCCTTGAGGGGTACCAGATTCACCAGGTCTAGGATACATCCAGATGGTGACCAGAGTCTCCATGTCAGAGGGAGGCCCAGAGTGGATCCAGAGTCATCATGTCCAGGTGAGGCTCAGGTGTGGAGCAAAGTTATCATGTCCAGGTGAGGCCCAGGTGGGAAACAGAGTAACCATGATCCCATTGATGCCAGGTGGGAAAAGAGTCACAAGGTCCAGACGAGACCTAAGTAAGGAGTAGATTCAACAGGTACTGTTGAGATCCAGCTGAGGACAAGTGTCGCCAGCTCCGGGTGAGTCCCAGAGGGGGACCAGAGTCACCCGGTACTGGTGATATCCAGGTGGGGACCAGAGTCACCACGTCAGGGTGAGGCCCAGAGGGGACGAGAATCACTAGGTCCAGGTGAGGCCCCGATGTGGAACTGAGAAACCAGGTCCCATGATGCCAATATGAGGACCTGAGCCACCAGGACCAGGTGAGGTCCCTGTGGGAACAAGTCACCTTGTCCAGGTGAGGCCCAGGTGGGACCACAGTCACCAGGTCCAGATGAGGCCCAGGAATATAAGAGAGTATCCAGGACCCAATGATGCCCAGGTAACGACCAGAGTCAACAGGTCCAGGAGAGGCCCAAATATGGATCAGAGTCATTGTGTTCCAGGTGAGGCCAGATGGAGACCACAAGAACCAGGTCCAGGAGAGCCCCATATGGGAAACAGAGCCACCAGATCCAGGTGAGGTCCAGGTGGGACCACAGTCACAAGGTGCAGGTGAGGCGCAGGAGGCAACAGGATTCAACAAGTCCAGGTGAGACCCAGGTGGCGACCAATCACCAGATCCAGGTGCGGACCAGCTAAGGACCAGTTTCAGCAGGCCCATGTGAAGCCCAAGGGGTGACCAGAGTCACCAGGTAGGGGTGAGGCCCAGAGGGGGAACCAGAGTAACCAGTTTAGTTGAGGCCCAGAATAGGACCAGAGGTCCCTCGTCAAAGTGAGGCGCAGGTGTGGAATAGAATATCCAGGTCCCAATGATGCCTGGGTGAGGACCAGAGTCACTAGGGCCATGCAGGCCCAGATGGCAAACAGAATCACTAGGTCCTGGTGAGGCATAGAATAACACCACAGTCAGCAGAATCAGGTGATCCCCTTGTGGGAATCAGAGCCACTCTATGGAGCTGAGTTCCAGGTCCATGTGAGGCCCAGGTGAGGACCAGATTCATCAGGTCGAATTGAGGCATAGCTGGGGCAAGAGTCACCAGGTCTGGGTGCGGCCTAGGTGTGGCAAGATTCTGCAGTTTTGACTTAGTTCAATGTGGGGATGAGAGACACCAGGTCCAGGTGAGGGCAAAGTGAGGACCAGAGTCACCAGATCAAGGTGAGGTCCATGTTGGACAGAGAGTCACCAGGTCCAGGAGAGTACCAGGTGGGGACCAGAGTCACCAGATCCAGGTGAAGTCCAGGTGGGGACCAGAGTCACCAGATCTAGGTGAAGCCCAGGTGGTGACCAGAGTCACTAGGTCCAGATGAGGCTAGGTGAGGACCAGAGTTACCAGACACCTGAGGCCCCGGTGGGGATCAGTTGCAACAGGTCTACTTGAGGCCCAGGAGTAGAACACAGTAACAAGGGCCAGGTGAGTCCCCGGTGTTGACAAGAGTCACCACGTCCAGGTGAGGCCCAGGTGGGGACCAGGATCACCAGGTCCAGGAGAGGCTCTTGAAAGAACCAGAGTCAAAAGTTCGAGGTCAGGAGCAGGTTGCAACAAGGGTCAGCAGGTCCAAGTCAGGCCAAAGTGGGGTTAAGAGTCACTAGGGCACGGTGAGACCCAGAGGGGGACCAGAGTCAACTGGTCCAGGTGAGGTCCAGTTGTGGAACACAGCCACCGGGTCCCAATTTTCCCCAGTTGAGGACCATGGTCAAAAAGGCCAGGTGAGGCCCAGATGGGGACCTGAGTCCCCAAATCCAGGTGAAGACCAGGTGGGGACCACAGTCACCAGATCCAGGGTAGTCTCAGGTGCAGACCAGAATCACCAGATGCAGGTGAGGTGCAGGTGGCAACCACACACACCAGGTCCCGGTCAGGCCCTGCTGGGGACCAGAGTCATGAGGTACATGAGAAGCTAGAAACATTGCAGCCACCAGGTCCACAAGATGTCCATGTGGGAACGAGAATCACCAGTTACAGGTGAGGACCAGGTGGGGTCCGACTCAACATGTCCAGGTGAGACCCAGGTGGGAACCAGTGTCACCATGTTCAGGTGTGGCTCAGGTGAAGACCGGAGTTAATAGGTCCGGCTGGGTCACTGTTAGTGAACAGTATAAGCATATCTTGATGCTACCCAAGTGGGTACCGGAGACACCAGGTCCTGGTGAGGCCAGGTGGGACCAGAGACATGAAGTCCAGGTGATTTCCCGATGGGAACCACAGTCACCAGGTCAGGTGAGGCCATGCTTAGGATCAGAGTCACCAGTTACAGGTGAGGCCCAGGTGGAGCCAGAGTCACCTGGTACATAAGAGGCCAAAGTTAGGACCAGAGTTACCGGGATCAGGTCAATCCCAGAGGGTAATACAGTAACCATGTACCGATGATGCCCAGGTAGAACCAGAGTCACCAGGTCCAGATGAGGCGCAGGTGGGGCCATGTTCACTAGATTCCGGTGAGGCCCAGTTGAGGACCAGAGTCACCAGGTCAAGTTGAGGCCTAGAGGGATACCAGATTCACCTGGTCTACGTGACATCCAGATGGGGAACAGAGTCCACATGTCAGGCTGAGGCCCAGAGGGGATCCAGATTCATCATGTCCAGGTGAGGCTCAGGTGTGGAACAGAGTATCCAGGTCATAATGGTCCACAGGTGAGGACCAGAGTCACCAGATCTGGGTGAGTCCCAGTTAGGATCAGAGTCACCAGTTCCAGGTGAGGCCAAGAAAGAGATCACAGCAATCAGGTCCAGGTGGGGAACAAAGTCACCAGGACTGGGTGAGGCTCAGATGGGGACCAGATTCACCAGGTCTAGGTGAAGCCCAGGTGGTGACCAGTGTCCCCGGGTCTAGGAAAGGACCAAGTAAGGACCAGATTCACCAGGTAGAAGAGGCCCACGTGGGGACCTGAGTCACCAGGTATGGGTGAGGCCCAGGTGGCGACCCCACTCACCAGGTCCAGGTGAGGCAAACCTGCAGGCCAGAGTCACCAGATACGTGTGAGGCCCTAGGGGGAACCAGAGTCACCATGTAAATCTGAGTCTACCAGAACACCACAGTCACCAGGTCCAGGTGTGGTTCATGTGGGAACGAGAGTCACCAGATCCAGGTGAGACCCAGGTGGGGACCACAGTCACCAGTTCCAGATTGAGGCCTAGGTGGGGGGACCAGAGTCATCAGGACCAGTTGAGGCCAAAGTGTGGAGCAAAGTTATCATGTCCAGTTGAGGCCCAGGTGGGGAACAGAATAACCATTTCCCATTGATGCCAGGTGGGAAGAGTCACAAGGTCCAGAAGAGGCCTAAGTGAGGAGTAGATTCAGCAGGTCCTGTTGAGGCCCAGTTGAGGAACAGTGTCCCCAGGTCCGGTTGAGTCCCAGATGGGGACCAGAGTCACCCGGTTCTGGTGATATCCAGGTGGGGACCAGAGTCACCACGTCAGGGTGAAGCCCAGAGGGGCCGAGAATCACTAGGTCGAAGTGAGGCCCCGATGTGGAACTGAGACCCAGGTCCCATGATGCCCATATGAGGACCTGAGTCACCAGGTCCAGGAGAGGTCCCTGTGGGAACCAGTCACCTCATCCAGTTGAGGCCCAGGTGGGACCACAGTCACCAGGTCCAGGTGAGGCCCAGGTATATAAGAGAGTATCCAGGTCCTAATGATGCCCAGGGATGGACCAGAGTCAACAGGTCCAGGAGAGGCCCAAATATGGATCAGAGTCATTGTGTTCCAGGGGAGGCCAGATGGAGATCACAGGAACCAGGTAAAGGAGAGCCCCATATGGGAACCAGAGCCACAAGATCCAGGTGAGGTCCAGGTGGGACCACAGTCACAGGTCCATTTGAGGCACAGGTGGCAACAGGATTCACCAAGTCCAGGTAGGCCCAGGTGGCGACCAATCACCAGATCCAGGTGAGGACCAGCTAAAGACCAGACTCACCAGGCCCAAGTGAAGCCCAAGGGGTGACCAGAGTAACCAAGTAAGGGTGAGGACCAGAGGGGGGAACCAGGGTAACCATTTAGTTTGAGGCCCAGAATGGGACCAGAAATCCCTGGTCAAAGTGAGACCCAGATGTGGAATAGAGTATCCAGGTCCCAATGATGCCTGGGTGAGGACCAGAGTCACTAGCGACATGCAGGCCCAGATGTGGAACAGAATAACTAGGTACTGGTGAGGCATAGAATAAGACCACAGTCAGCAGTAACAGGTGAGCCCCTTGTGGGAGCCAGAGCCACTCTATCCAGCTGAGTCCCAGGTCCATGTGAGGCCCACGTGAGGACTAGATTCATCAGGTCGAATTGAGGCATAGTTGGGGACAAGAGTCACCAGGTGTGGGTGCGGCCTAGGTGGGGCAAGATTCAGCAGTTCTGAGTTTGGTCAAAGTGGGACGAGAGACACCAGGTCCAGGTGAGGCCAAAGTGAGGACCAGAGTCACCAGATCCAGGTGAGGTCCAGGTGGGGACCAGAGTCACCAGATCCAGGTGAAGTCCAGGTGGGGACCAGAGTCACTAGGTCCAGATTAGGCCCAGGTGAGGACCAGAGTTACCAGGTAAACGTGAGGACCCGGTGGGAATCAGAGGCAAAAGGTCCATGTGAGGCGTGCAAGGGGACCATGGTCAACAGGTGTACTTGAGGCCCAGGTGTGGAACACAGTAAGCAGTTCCAGGTGAGTCCCCGGTGGTGACAAGGGTCACCACGTCCAGTTGAGGCCCAGTTGGGGACCAGGATCACTAGGTACAGGGGAGGCCCTTGAAAGAACCAGAGTCAACAGTTCGAGGTCAGGCGCAGGTGGCAACCAGGGTCAGCAGGTCCAAGTCAGGCCAAAGTGGGTTCACAGTCACTAGGGCACGGTGAGACCCAGAGGGGGACCAGAGTCACATGGTCCAGGTGAGGTCCAGTTGTGGAACACAGTCTCCGGGTCCCAATTTTGCCCAGTTGAGGACCATGGTCAACACGGCCAGGTGAGGCCCAGATGGGGACCGGAATCCCCAAATCCAGGTGAAGTCCAGGTGGGGACCGCAGTCAGCAGATCCAGGGTAGTCTCGGGTGCAGACCAGAATCACCAGCTCCAGGTGAGGTGCAGGTGGCAACCACACTCAACAGGTCCCGGTGAGTCCCTGGTGGGGACCAGAGTCACGAGGTACATGAGAAGCTAGAAACACTGCAGCCACCAGGTCCACATGATGCCCATTTGGGAACGAGAATCACCATTTACAGGGTAGGACCAGTTGTGGATCCGACTCACCATGTCCAGGTGAGACCCAGGTGGGAACCAGTGTCACCATGTACAGGTGTGGCCCAGGTGAAGACCAGAGTTAATAGGTCCGGCTGGGTCACTGTTAGTGAACAGTGTAACCGGATCCTGATGCTACCCAGGTGGGAACCAGAGACACCAGGTCCTGGTGAGGCCCAGGTTGGACCAGAGTCATGAGGTCCAGGTGAGGTCCCGATGGGAACCACAGTCACCAGGTCAGTTGAGGCCATGCTTAGGATTAGAGTCACCAGGAACCGGTGAACCGAAGGTGGACCCAGAGTCACCTGGTACAGAAGAGGCCAAATCAGGACCAGAGTTACAAGGATCAGGTCAGTCCCAGTGCGGAATGCAGTAACCGTGTCCCGATGATGCCCAGGTAGAACCAGAGTCACCAGGTCCAGATGAGGCACAGTTGGGGAGCGTATTCACTAGGTCCCAGTGAGGCCCAGTTGAGGACCAGAGTCACCAGACCTGGTTGAGTCCTAGAGGGGTACCCGAATCACCTGGTCCAGGTGACATCCAGATGGAGACCAGAGTCACCAGGTCAGGGTGAGGCCCAGAGAGGTTCCAGAGTCATCATGTCCAGGTGAGGCTCAGGTGTGGAACAGAGTCAACAGGTTCCAATGATGCCCAGGGTAGGACCAGAGTCACCAGATCTCGGTGACGTGCAGATAGTATCATAGTCACCAGTTCCAGGTGAGGCCAAGAATGAGTCCACAGCAATCAGGCCCAGGTGGGGAACTAAGTCAACAGGACTGCGTGAGGCCCAGATGGGGACCAGATTCACCAGGTCAACGTGAGCCCCAGGTGGTTCCCAGAGTCCCCGGGACTGGGAAAGGACCAGGTAAGGACCAGATTCACCAGGGCCAAGAGGCCCACGTGGGGACCTGAGTCACCAGGTATGGGTGAGGCCCAGGTGGCATCCCCACTCACCAGTCCAGGTGAGGCCAAACTGCAGGCCAGAGTCACCAGATCCAGGTGAGGCCCTAGTGGGGACCTGTTTCACTAGGTAAATGTGAGTCTACAAGAACACCACAGTCACCAGGTCCAAGTGTTGTTCATGTGGGAACGAGAGTCACCAGGTCCAGGTGAGACCCTGGTGGGGACCACAGTCATCAGTTCCAGATTGAGGCCTAGTTGGGGGTCCAGAGTCATCAGGACCAGTTGAGGCCAAAGTGTGGAGTAAACTTATCATGTCCAGGTGACGCCCAGGTGGGGAACAGATTAACCATGTCCCATTGATGCCAGGTGGGAAAAGAGTCACAAGGTCCAGACGAGGCCTAAGTGAGGAGTAGATTCACCAAGTCCTGTGAGGCCCAGTTGAGAACCACTTTCCCCAGGTCCAGTTGAGTCCCAGAGGGGGCCCAGAGTCACCACGTTCTGGTGATATCCAGGTGGGGACCCGAGTCACCACTTCAGGGTGAGGCCCACAGGGGGACGAGAATCACTAGGTCCAGGTGAGGCCCCGATGTGGAACTGAGAAACCAGGTCCCATGAAGCCCATATGAGGGGCTGAGTCACCAGGTCCAGGTGAGGTCCCTGTGGGAACCAGTCACCTCGTCCAGGTGAGGCCCAGGTGGGTCCACACTCACCAGGTCCGGGTGAGGCCCAGGTGGGGACGACAGTCACCAGGTCCAGATTGACGCCTAGGAGGGGGACCAGAGTCATCAGGACCATTTGAGACCCAAGTGTGGAGCAAAGTTATCATGTCCAGGGGAGGCTCAGGTGTGGAACAGAATATCCAGGTCATAATGGTCCCCAGGTGAGGACCAGAGTCACCAGATTGGTTGAGGTCCAGTTAGGATCAGAGTCACCAGTTCCAGGTGAGGCCAAGAAGGAGTCCACAGCAATCAGGTCCAGGTGGGGAACAAAGTCACCAGGACTGGGTGAGGCCCAGATGGGGACCAGATTCACCAGGTCCAGGTGATACCCAGGTGGTGACCAGAGTTACCAGTTCCGGCTGAGGACCAGGTAAGGACCAGATTCACCAGGTCCAAGTGAGGCCCAAGTGGGTACCTGTGTCCCCAGGTATGGGTGATGCACAGATGGCAACCACACTCACCAGGTCCAGGAGAGGCCATCCTTCGGGCCATGCATAGGAACCGTGTCCCGATGATTCCCATGTAGCAACCAGAGTTACCAGGTCCAGGTGAGGCCAACCTGCAGGCCATGAAGTGGAACCATGTCCCGATGATGCCCAGGTAGGGACCAGAGTCACCAGGTCCAAATGAGGCCCAGATCGAGCAAATTCACTAGGTCCAGGTGAGGCCCAGTTGAGGACCAGGGTCACCAGATCTGGTTGAGGCCCAGAGGGGTACCAGAATCACCTGGTCAAGGTGATATCCAGATGGGAATCAGAGTCACCAGGTCAGGGTGAGGCCCAGAGAGGTTCCAGAGTCATCATGTCCAGGTGAGGCTCAGGTGTTGAACAGAGTCACCAGGTACCAATGATGCCCAGATGAGGACCAGAGTCACCAGATCTGGGTGACGCGCAGATAGGATCAGAGTCACCAGTTCCAGGTGAGGCAAAGAAAGAGTCCACAGCAATCAGGTCCAGGTGCGGAACAAAGTAAACAGGACTGGGTGAGGCCCAGATGGGGACAAGATTCACCTTCTCCAGGTGAGGCCCAGGTGATGACCAGAGACCCCAGGTTGGGAGAGGACCAGGTAAGGACCAGAATCACCAGGTCCAAGAGGCCGACATGGGGACCTGAGTCACCAGGTATGGGTGAGCCCCAGGTGACAATCCCACTCACCAGTTCCAGGTGAGGCCAACCTGCAGGCCATGTAGTAGAACCATGTCCGATGATGCCCAGGTAGGGACCAGAGTCACCAGGTCCAAATGAGGCCAAGATGGAGCATATTCTCTAAGTCCAGGTGAGTCCCAGTTGAGGACCAGAGTCACCAGATCTGGTTGAGGCCTAGAGGGGTACCAGAATCCCCTGGTCCAGGTTACATCCTAATGGGGACCAGAGTCACAAGGTCAGGGTGAGGCCCAGAGTGGTTCCAGAGCCATCATGTCCAGGTGAGGCTCAGATGTGGAACAGAGTATCCAGGTCATAATGGTCCACAGGTTAAGACCAGATTCAGCAGATTTATGTGAGGCCCACTTAGGATCAGAGTAACTAGTTCCAGGTGAGGCCAAGAAGGAGTCCACAGCAATCAGGTCCAGGTGGGGAACAAAGTCGCCAGGACTGGGGAGGCCCAGATGGGGACCAGATTCACAAGGTCCAGGAGATTCCCAGATGATGACCGGAGTTACCAGTTCCGGGTGAGGACCAGGTAAGGACCAGATTCACCAGGTCGAAGTGTGGCCCACGTGGGGACCCGTGTCACCAGGTATGGGTGAGACCCAGGTGGCAACCACACTCACCAGGTCCAGGTGAGGCCAACCTGCAGGCAATGCAGAGTAACCATGTTCCGATGATGCCCAGGTAGGGACCAGAGTTCCAGGTCCAAAGAGGCCCAGATGGATTATATTCACTAGGTCCAGGTGAGGCCCAGGTGAGGACCAGAGTCACCAGATCTGGTTGACCCTAAAGGGGTACCAGAATCACCTGGACCAGGTGAAATCCAGATGGGGACCAGAATCACCAGGTCAGGGTGAGGCCTAGAGAGGTTCCAGAGTCATCATGTGCAGGTGTGACTCCGGTGTGGAAGAGAGTATCCAGGTCATAATTTTCCATAGGTGAGGACCAGAGTCACCATATCTGGGTGAGGCCCAGTTAGGATCAGAGTCACCAGTTCCAGGTGAGGTCAAGAAGGAGTCCACAGCAATCAGGTCCAGGTGGGGAACAAAGTCATCAGGACTGGGTGAAGCCCAGATGGGGACCAGATTCACCAGGTCCACGTGATTCCCAGGTGGTGACCAGATTTACCAGATTCACCAAGTCAAGGTGATTCTCAGGTGGTGACCAGAATTACCAGATACACCAGATCCAAGTTAGACCCACGTGGGGATCTGTGTCACCTAGTATGGGTGAGGCCCAAGTGGTAACCCCACTCACCAGGTCCAGGTGAGGCCATCCTGCAGGCCTTGCAGTGGAACCACGTCCCGAAGATGCCCATCTAGGGACTAGAGTTACCAGGTCCAGGTGAGGACAACCTGCAGGCAAGAGTCACCAGATCCAGGTGGGGGCCAGAGTCTCCAGGTAAATGTGAGTCTACAAGAACACCACAGTCACCAGGTCCAGGTGAGGTTCAGGTGGGACCACAGTCACAAGGTCAAGGTAAGGTGCAGGTGGCAACAGGATTTACCAAGTCCAGGTGAGGCCCAGGTGGCGACCAGTCACCACATCCAGGTGAAAACCAGCTAAGGTCCAGATTCACCAGCCCCAAGTGAAGCCCACGGGGTGACTAGAGTTACCAGGTAAGGGTGAGGCCCAGAGGGGAACCAGAGTAACCAGTTTAGTTTGAGGCCCAGAATGGGACCAGAGATCCCGGGTCAAAGTGAGGCCCAGGTGTGGAATAGAGTATCCAGGTCCGAATGATGCCTGGGTGAGGACCAGAGTCACTAAGGCCATGCAGGCCCAGATGGGGAACAAAATCACTAGTTCCTGTTGAGGCATAGAATAAGACCACAGTCACCAGTATCAGGGGAGGCCCTTGTGGGAACCAGCGCCACTCTATGCAGCTGAGTCCCAGGTCCATGTGAGGCCCACGTTAGGACCAGATTCATCAGGTCGAATTGAGGCATAGCTGGGGACAAGAGTCATGAGGTCTGGGTGCGGCCTAGATGGGGCAAGATTCAGCAGTTCTGAGTTAGGTCAAAGTGGGGATGAGAGACACTAGGTCCAGGTGAGGCCATACTGAGGACCAGAGTCACCAGATCCAGGTGAGGTCCAGGTGGGGACCAGAGTCACCAGATCCAGGTGAATTCCAGGTGGGGACCAGAGTGACCAGATCCAGGTGAAGCCCAGGTGGGGACGAGAGTCACTAGGTCCAGATGAGACCCAGGTGAGGACCAGAGTTACCAGGTACACGTGAGGCCCCGGTGGGGATCAGAGGCAACAGGTCCATGTGATTCTGTCTTGGGGACCATGGTGATCAGGTATACTTGTGGCCCAGGTGTGGAACACAGTAAGCAGGTCCAGGTGAGTCCCCGGTGGTGACAAGGGTCACCACGTCCAGGTAAGTCCCAGGTGGGGACCAGGATCACCAGGTCCAGGGGAGGCTCTTGAAAGAACCAGAGTCAACAGTTCGAGGTCAGGCGCAGGTGGCAACCAGGGTCAGGAGGTCCAAGTCAGGCCAAAGTGGGTTCATAGTCACTAGGGTACGGTGAGGCCCAGAGGGGAACCAGTGTCACATGGTCCAGGTGAGGTCCAGTTGTGGAACACAGTCACCGGGTCCCAATTTTGCCCAGATGAGACCTTGATCAACAGGGCCAGGTGAGGCCCAGATGGGGACCGGAGTCCCTAAATCCAGGTGATGTCCAGGTGGGGACCACAGTCACCAGATCCAGGGTAGTCTCAGGTGCAGACCAGAATCACCAGGTCCAGGTGAGGTGCAGGTGGCAACCACACTCACCAGGTCCCGGTGAGGCCCTGGTGGGGACCAGAGTCACGAGGTACATGAGAAGCTAGAAACACTGCAGCCACCATGTCCAGATGATGTCCATGTGGGAACGAGAATCACAAGTTACAGGTGAGGACCAGGTGGGGATACGACTCATCATGTCCAGGTGAGACCCAGGTGGGAACGAGTGTCACCATGTCCAGGTGTGGCCCAGGTGAAGACCAGAGTTAATAGGTCCGGCTGGGTCACTGTTAGTGAACAGTGTAACCATATCCTGATGCTACCAAGGATGGTACCTGAGACACCAGGTCCTGGTGAGGCCCAGGTTGGACCAGAGACATGAGGTCCAGGTGAGGTCCCGATGGGAACCACAGTCACCAGGTCAGGTGAGGCCATGCTTAGGATCAGAGTCACCAGTTACAGCTGAGGCCCAGGTGGAGCCAGAGTCACTAAGTACAGAAGAGGCCAAAGTCAGGACCAATGTTACCAGGATCAGGTCAGTCCCAGTGGGGAATAGAGTAACCAGGTCCCGATGATGCCCAGGTAGAACCAGAGTCACCAGGTCCAGATGAGGCGCAGGTGGGGAGCATGTTCACTAGGTCCCAGTGAGGCCCAGTTGAGGACCAGAGTCACCAGTTCTGGTTGAGGCCTAGAGGGGTATCAGAAACACCTGGTCCAGGTGACATCCAGATGGGGACCAGAGTCACCAGGTCCAGGTTATTCCCAGGTGGTGAACAGAGTTACGAGTTCCGGGTGAGGACCAGGTAAGGACCAGAGTCACCAGGTCCAAGTGAGGCCCAAGTGGGGACCTGTGTCACCAGGCATGTGTGAGGCCCATGTGACAACCCCCCTCACCAGAAACAAGTGAGGCCAACCTGCAAGCCATGCAGAGGAACCATGTCCAGATGATGCCGAGGTAGGGACTAGAGTTCTCAGGTCCAGGTGAGGCCAACCTGCAGGCCATGCAGTGGAACATGTCCCGATGATGCCCAGGTAGGTACCAGAGTCACCAAGTCCAAATGAGGCCCAGATGGAGCATATTCACTAGGTCCATTTGAGGCCCAGTTGAGGATCACAGTCACCAGATCTGATTGAGTCCTAGAGGAGTACCAGAATCCCCTGGACCAGGTGACATCCAGATGGGGAAAAGGGTCACCAGGTCAGGGTGAGGCCCAGAGAGGTTCCAGAGTCATCATGTCCAGGTGAGGCTCAGGTGTGGAACAGAGTGACCAGGTACCAATGATGCCCAGGTGAGGACCAGAGTCACCAGATCTGGGTGACGTGGAGATACGATCAGAGTCACCAGTTCCAGGTGAGGCCAAGAAGGAGACCACAACAATCAGGTCCAGGTGGCGAACAAAGTCACCAGGAATGGGTGAGGCCCAGATGGGGACCAGATTCACCAGCTCCAGGTGAGGCCCAGGTGGTGAGCAGAGTCCCCGGGTCTGGGAGAGGACCAGGTAAGGACCAGATTAACATGTCAAAGAGGCCCACGTGGGAACCTCAGTCACCAGGTTTGGGTGAGGCCCAGGTGGCAACCCCACTCACCAGGTCCAAGTGAGGCCAACCTGCAGGCCGAGGTCACCAGATCCAGGTGAGGCCCTAGTGGGGACCGGAGTCACCAGGTAAATGTGAGTCTACAAGTACACCACAGTCACCAGGTCCAGGTGTGGTTCATGTGGGAACGAGAGTCACCAGGTCCAGGTGAGACCCAGGTGGGGACGACAGTCTCCAGGTCCAAATTGAGGCCTCGGTTGGGGGACTAGGGACATCAGGACCAGTTGAGGCCAAAGTGCGGAGATAAGTTATCATGTACATGTGAGGCCCAGGTGCGGAACAGAGTAACCATGTCCCATTGCTGCCAGGTGGGAAAAGAGTCACAAGGTCCAGACGAGGCCTAAGTGAGGAGGAGATTCACCAGGTCCTGTTGAGGCTCAGCTGAGGACCAGTGTCCCCAGCTCCGGGTGTGTCCCAGAGGGGGACCAGAGTCCCACGGTTCTGGTGATATCCAGGTGGGGACCAGAGTCACCACGTCAGGTTGAGGCCCAGAGTGGGACGAGAATCACTAGGTCCAGGTGAGGCCCCGATGTGGAACTGAAACCAGGTCCCATGATGCCCATATGAGGACCTGAGTCACCAGGTCGAGGTGAGGTCCCTGTGGGAACCCGTCAGCTGTCCAGGTGAGGCCCATGTGGGACCACAGTCACCAGGGCCAGGTGGGGCCAAGACATATAAGAGAGTATTCAGGTCCCAATGATGCCCAGGTAAGGACCAGAGTCAACAGGTACAGGAGAGGCCGAAATATGGATCAGAGTCATTGTGTTCCAGGTGAGGTCAGATGGAGACCACAGGAACCAGGTCCAGGAGAGCCCCATATGGGAACCAGAGACACCAGATCCCGGTGAGGTACAGGTGGGACCACAGTCACAAGGTCCAGGTGAGGCGCAGGTGGCAACAGGATTTACCAAGTCCAGGTGAGGCCCAGGGTGGCGACCAGTCACCACATCCAAGTGCGGACCAGCTAAGGACCAGATTCACCAGGCGCAAGTGAAGCCCAAGGGGTAACCCGAGTCACCAGGTAAGGGTGAGTCCCAGAGGGGGAAGCAGAGTAACCAGTTTAGTTTGAGGCCCAGAATGGGACCAGAGGTCCCTGGTCAAAGTGAGGCCCAGTGTGGAATAGAGTATCCAGGTCCCAATGATGCCTGGGTGAGGATCAGAGTCACTATGGCCATGGAGTCCCAGATGGGGAACAGAATCACTAGGTCTTGGTGAGGCATAGAATAAGACCACAGTCAGCAGTATCAGGTGAGCCCCTTGTGGGAACCAGAGCCACTCTATCCAGCTGACTCCCAGGTCCATGTGAGGCCCCCGTGAGGACCAGATGCATCAGGTCGAATTGAGGCATAGCTGGGGACAAGAGTCACCAGGTCTTTGTGCGGCCTAGATGGGGAAAGATTCAGTAGTTCTGAGTTAGGTCAAAGTGGGGATGAGAGACACCAGGTCCAGGTGAGGCCATACTGAGGACCAGAGTCACCAGATCCAGGTGAGGTCCATGTGGGGACCAGGGTCACCAGATCCAGGTGAATTCCAGGTGGGGACCAGAGTCATCAGATCCAGGTGAAGCCCAGGTGGGGACCAGAGTCACTAGGTCCAGATGAGGCCCAGGTGAGGACCAGAGTTACCAGGTACACGTGAGGCCCCGGTGGAGATCAGAGGCAACATGTCCATGTGAGTCCGGCTTCGGGACCATAGTGAACAGGTCTACCTGATGCCCAGGAGTGGAACACAGTAAGCAGGTCCAGGTGAGTCCCCGGTGGTGACAAGAGTCACGACGTCCAGGTGAGGCCCAGGTGGGGACCAGGATCACCAGGTACAGGGGAGGCCCTTGAAAGAACCAGAGTCAACAGTTCGAGGTCAGGCGTAGGTGGCAACCAGGGTCAGCAGGTCCCAGTAAAGCCAATGTGGGGTTCACAGTCACTAGTGCATGGTGAGACCCAGAGGGGAACCAGAGTCACATGGTCCAGGTGAGGTCCAGTGTGGAACACCCTCACCGGGTCCCCATTTTGCCCAGTTGGGGACCATGGTCATCAGGGCCAGGTGAGGCCCAGATGGGGACCGGAGTCCCCAAATCCAAGTGAAGCCCAGGTTGGGACCACAGTCACCAGATCCAGGGTAGTCTCAGGTGCAGAGCAGAATCACGAAGTCCAGGTGAGGTGCAGGTGTCAACCACACTCACCAGGTCCAGATGAGGCCCTGGAGGAGACAGAGTCACGAGGTACATGAGAAACAAGAAACTCTGCAGCAACCAGGTCCACATGATGTCCATATGGGAACGCGAATCACCAGTTACAGGTGAGGGCCAGGTGGGGAACCGACTCACCATGTCCAGGTGAGACCCAGGTGGGAACCAGTGTCACCATGTCCAGGTGTGGCCCTGGTGAAGACCAGATTTAATAGGTCAAGCTGGGTCATTGTTAGTGAACAGTGTAACCCTATCCTGATGCTACCCAGGTGGGTACCTGAGACACCAGGTCCTGGTGAGGCCCAGGTGGAACCAGAGACCTGAGGTCCAGGTGAGGGTCCCGATGGAACCACAGTCACCAGGTCAGGTGAGGCCATGCTTAGGATCAGAGTCACAGTTACGGTTGAAAAAAAAAACAAACAGCAATCATTCAGGTGGGGGAACAAAGTCACCAGGACTGGGTGATGCCCAGATGGGGACCAGATTGACCAGGTACAGGTGAGGCCAGGCGTGACCAAGAGCGCGGGTATCGGAGACGACCAGGTAAGGACCAGATTCACCAGGTCTAAGAGGCCGACGAGGGGCCTGTGTCCCCAGGTACGGGTGAGGCACAGGTGGCAACCACACTCACCAGGTCCAGGAGAGGCCATCTTTCGCACCATGCAGAGGAACCGTGTCCCGATGATGCCCAAGTAGGAACCAGAGTTACCAGGTCCAGGTGATGCCAACCTGCAGGCAATGCAATGCGAGTGGAACCATGTACCGATGATGCCGAGGGAGGGACCAGAGTCACCAGGTCCAAATGAGGCCCAGATGGAGCATATTCACTAGGTCCAGGTGAGGCCCAGTTGAGGACCAGAGACACCAGATCTGGTTGAGGCTCAGAGGGGTACCAAGAACACCTGGTCCAGGGTGACATCCAGATGGGGACCAAAGTCACCAGGACAGGGTGAGGCACAGAGAGGTTCCAGAGTCATCATGTCCAGAGTTAGGCTCAGGTGTGGAACTGAGTCACCAGGTACCAAGATACCAACATGAGGACCAGAGTCAACAGATCTGGTGACGCTCAATAGGGAGTCAGAGGCACAGTTGCAGGTGAGGCAAAGAAGAAGTCCACATGCATCAGTTCCAGGTGGGAACAAAGTAACCAGGACTGGTGTGATGCCCAGATGGGGACCAGTTCCCTTCTGGGCCAGGTGAGGCCCAGGTAATGACCAGAGTCCCCAGGGTTGGGAGAAGAAGAGGAAGTACTAGATTCACACCAGGTCCAAGAGGCCCACGTGGGGACCTGAGTCACCAGGTATGGGTGAGCCACAGGTGGCAATTCCCACTCACCAGGTTCAGGGTGAGGGCCACCTGCAAGCGATGCGCGGAACAATGTCCCGATGATGCCCAGGTAGGGACCCGAGTCACCAGGTCCAAATGAGGCCCAGATGGAGCATATTCACTAAGTCCACGTGAGGCCCAGTTGAGGACCAAGATCACCAGATCTGCTTGAAGCCTAGATGGGGAACCAGAATCACCCAGTCCAGGTTACGTTCCTAAATGGGGACCAGAGTCAACCAGGTCGGGTGACGCACAGATTGGATCAGAGTCACCAGTTTCCAGGGTGAGAGGCAAGAAAGAGTCCCAGGAGCAATCAGGTCCAGTTGGTGACATAGTCACCAGTACTGGGTTAGGCCCAGATGGGGACCATATTCACCAGGTCCAGGTGAGGCCCATGTTGTGACCAGATTCCCCGGGTCTGGGAGAAGTCCATGTAAGGGCCAGATTCACCAGGTCCAGAGGCCCATGTGGGGACCTGAGTCACCAGGTATGGGTGATGCCCAGGTGGCATCCACTAATTCAAGTCCAGGTGAGGCCAACCTCAGGCCAGAGTCACCAGCCCAGGGGAGGCCCAAGGGGGACCAGAGTCCCAGTGTAAGGGTGAGGTTAAGAGGGGAACCAGAGTAACCAGTTTAGTTTGAGGCCCAGTATGGGACCAGCGGTTCCTGGTAAAAGTGAGGCCCAGGGTGGAATAGAGTATCCAGGTCCCAATGATGCTGAGTGAGGACCAGAGTCAACTAAGGCCATGCAGGCCCAGATGGGGGAACAGAATCACTAGTTTCTGGTGAGGCATAGAAATAAGACCACATTCAGCAGATCAGGTGAGCCCCTAGTGGGAACCAGAGCCACTCTTTCCAGCTGAGTCCCAGGTAAATGGGAGGTCCACGTGAGGACCCGATTCAATCAGGTCGAAATTGAGGAATAGCTAGGGACAAGAGTACTAGGTCTGGGTGCGTAATAGGTGGGGGCAAGATTCAGCAGTTTCTGAGTTTAGGTCAAAGTGGCAAGAGAGACACCAAGTCCAGGAGAGGTCCAGACTGGGACCAGAGTTACCAGATCCAGGTGAAGTCCAGATGGGGACCAGAGTCTCCAGATCCAGGTGAAGCCCAGGTGGGGACCAGAGTCTCTAGGTCCAGAGGAGGCCCCAGGTGAGGACCAGAGTTACAAGGTACACGTGAGGCCCCGGTGGGGATCAGAAGGCAACAGGTCCATGTGAGGCCGGCTTGGGGACCATGGTCAACATGTCTACTTGAGGCCCAGGTGGGAACACAGTAAGCAGGTCCAGGTGAGTCCCCATGGTGACAAGAGTCACCACGTCCAGGTGAGGCCCAGGTTCGGACCAGGATCCCAGGTACAGGGCAGGCCCTGAAAGAACCAGAGTCAACAGTTCGAGTTCAGAGGCGCAGGTTTCAACCAGGGTCAGCAGGTCTAAGTCGAGGGAAAGTGGGGTTCACAGTCACTAGGGAATGGTGAGACCCAGAGGGGCACCAGAGTCCACGTGGTCCAGGTGAGGTCCAGTTGTGGAACACAGTCACCGCGTCCCAATTTTGCCCGTTGAACACCATGGTCAACAGGGCCTGGTGAGCCTCACATGGGGGACGAGAGTCCCCAAATCCAGGTGAAGCCCAGGTGGGGACCACAGTCACCAGATCCAGGGTAGTCTCAGGTGCAGACCAGAATCACCAGGTCCAGGTGAGGTGCAGGTGGCAACCACCCTCACCAGGTCCCGGTGAGGCCCTGGTGGGGACCAGTGTCACAAGGTACATGACAAACTAGAAACACCGCAGCCACCAGGTCCACATGATGTCCATGTGGGAACGAGAAATCAACAGTTATAGGTTAGGACCAGGTGGGTATCTGACTCACCATTTCCAGGTGATACCCAGGTGGGAACGAGTGTCACCATGTCCAGGTGTGGCCCAGGTGAAGACCAGAGTTAATAGGTTCCGGCTGGGTCACTGTTAGTGAACAGTGTAACCATATCCTGGGATGCTAACCCAGGTGGGTACCAGAGACACCAGGTCCTGGTGAGGCCCAGGTGGGACCAGAAACATGAGGTCCAGGTGAGGTCCCGATAGGAACCACAATCACCAGGTCAGGAGAGGCCATGCTTTGGATCCTGAGTCACAGTTACAGGGTGAGGCCCAGGTGGAGCCAGAGTCACCATGTCCAGATGAGGCGAAGTTGGGGAGCATATTCACTACGTCCCGTTGAGGCCCAGTAGAGGACCAGAGTCACCAGGTCTAGTTGAGGCCTAGAGGGGTACCAGATTCACCTGGTCTAGGTTCCGTCCAGATGGGGACCAGATTCCACAATGTCAGGGAGAGGACCAGAGGGGATCCACAGTCATCATGTCCAGGTGAGTCTCAGGTGTGGAACAGAGTATCCAGGTCATAATGATCCACAGGTGAGGACCAGAGTCAACAGATCTGGGTGAGGCCGGTTAGGATCAGAGTCAACAGTTCAGGTGAGGCTAAGAAGGAAGTCCACAGCAATCAGGGCCAGGTGGGAAAAAGTCACCGACTGGGTGAGGCCCAGATGGGGACCAGATTCACCAGGTCCAGGTGATTCCCAGGTGGTGACCAGAGTTACCAGATTCACCAGGTCCAGGTGATCCCCAGGTGGTGAGCAGAATTACCAGCTACACCAGGCCAAGTGAGGCCACGTAGGGGCCTGTGTCACCAGGTATGTGTGAGGCCCAAGAGGCAACCCCACTCACCAGTTCCAGGTGAGGCCTACCTGCAGGCCATGCAAAGCAACCGGGTCCCGATAATGCCAAGGTAGGGACCAGAGGTACCAGGTCCAGGTGAGGCCAACCTGCGGCCATGCAGTAGAATAGGTCCCATGATGCCCTGGTAGGGACCAGAGTAACCAGGTCTAAATGAGGCCAAGATGGAGCATATTCACTAGGACCAACCGAGGCCCAGTTGAGGACAGAGAAACCAGATCTGGTTGAGGCCTAGAGGGGTACCAGAATCCCCTGGTCCAGGTGACATCCAGATGGGGACCAGAGTCACCAGGTCAGGGTGAGGCCCAGAGTGGTTCTAGAGTCATCATGTCCCAGGTGAGGCTCAGGTGTGGAACAGAGTCACCAGGTACCAATGATGCCCAGGTGAGGACCGAGTCACCAGACGGAGTCACGCGCAGAGAGGATAAGAGTCACCAGTTCCAGGTGAGGCCAAGAAAGAGTCCAAAGCAATCAGGTCCAGGTGTGGAACAAGTCACCAAGAACTGGGTGAGGCCCAGATGGAGAAGAGATTCACCAGGTAGGTGAGGCCCAGTGGTGACAAGAGTCCCTGGGTCTGGGGAGAGGACCATGTAAGGACCAGATTCACCAGGTCAAAGAGGACCACGTGTGTTCCTGAGTCACCAGGTATGTGGAACCTCAGGTGGCAACCCCACAGTCCAGTCCAGATGAGGCCAACCGACAAGCCACAGTAGCAGAACCAGGTGAGGCCCTAGTGGGGACGGTGTCACCAGGAAATGTGAGTCTACAAGAACACCACAGTCACCAGGTTCAGGTGTGGTTCATGTGGGAACGAGAGTCACCAGATTCAGGTGAGACCCAGGTGGGGACCACAGTCACCAGGTCCAGATTGAGGCCTAGGTGGGGCACCAGAGTCATCAGGACCAGTTGAGGCCAAAGTGTGGATAAAAGTTATCATGTTCAGTGAGGCCAAGGTGGGGAACAGAGTACCATGTCCATTTTTCAGATGGGAAAGAGTCACAAGGTCCAGACGAGGCCTAAGTGAGGAGTAGATCACCAGGTCCAGTTGAGGACCAGCTGAGGACCAGTGTCCCCAGCTCCGTGTGAGTCCCAGAGGGGACCAGAGTCACCGGTTCTGGTGATACCGTGGGGACCGGAGTCACCACGTCAGGTGAGGCCAGAGGGGGACAAGTAATCACTAGGTCCAGGGGAGGCCCCGATGTGGAACTGAGAAACCAGTCCCATGATGCCCATATGAGGACCTGAGTCACCAGGTCCAGGTGAGGGTCCCTGTGGGAACCAGTCACCTCGTCCAGGTGAGGTCCAGGTGGGACCACAGTCGGAAGGTCCAGGTGAGGCGCAGGTGGCACAAGATTCACCAAGTCCAGGTGAGGCCAAGTGGCGACCAGTCACCAGATCCAGGTGCAGAACAGATAAGGACCAGATTCTCCAGGCCCAAGTGAAGCCCAACGGGTGACCAGATCACCAGGTCAGGGTGAGGGCCAGAGGGGGAACCAGGATAACCAGTATAGTTTGAGGCCCAGAATGGGACCAGAGGTCCCTGGTATAAAGTGAGGCCCAGGTGTGGAATAGAATATCCAGGTCCCAGTGACGCTGGTGAGGACCAGAGACACTAGGGCCATGCCGGCCCAGATGGGGAACAGAATCATAGGTCTAGTGAGGCATAGAATAAGACCACATTCAGCAAGTATCAGGTGGCCCTTGTGAGAACCAGAGCCATCTATCCAGCTGAGTCCTGGACCATGTGAGGCCCAGTGAGGACAGATTCATCAGGTCGTGTTCAGGCATAGTGGGGCAAGAGTCACGAGGTCTGGTGGCGGCCTAGGGGGCAAGATTCAGCAGTTCTGATTTAGGTCCAAGTGGGACGAGAGACACAGGTCCAGGTGAGGCCAAACTGAGGACCAGAGTCACCAGATCCAGGTGAGGTCCATGTTGGAAAGAGAGTCACGAGGTCCAGGAGAGGTCCAGGTGGGAGTCCGAGTCACGAGATCCAGGTGAAGTCCAGGTGGGGACCAGAGTCACCAGATCCATGTGAAGCCCAGATGGGGACCAGAGTCACTAGGTCCAGATGAGGCCAGGTGAGGACTAGAGTACCAGGTACACGTGAGGACCCGGTGGGGATCAGAGTCAACAGTCCATGTGAGGCCGGCTTGTGGACCATGGTCAACAGGTCTACTTGAGGCCCAGGTGTGGAAACACAGTAAGCAGGTCCAGGTGAGTAATTGGGGACAGGAGTCACAGTCAGGTGGCCCAGGCCGACAGGATCACCAGGTCCAGGGAAGGCCCTTGAAAGAACCAGAGTCAACAGGCGAGGTCAGGCGCAGGTTTTAAACAGGGTCAGAGGTCGAAGCCAGGCCAAGTGGGGTTCACAGTCACAAGGGCACGGTGAGACCAGAGGGGGACCAGAGTCACTGGTCCAGGTGAGGTCCATTGTGGAACACAGTCACAGGGTCCCAATTTTGCCCAGTTGAGGACCATGGTCAACAGGGCCAGGTGAGGCCAGATGGGACCGGAGTCCTCCAAATCCAGGTGAAGCCCAGGAGGGAACCACAGTCACCAGATTCAGGGTAGTCTCAGGTGCAGACCGAATCACCAGGTCCAGGTGAGGTGCAGGTGGCAACCACATCACCAGGTCCCGGTGAAGCCCTGGTGGGGACCAGAACAGAGGTACATGAGAAGTTAGAAACAGCAGCCACCAGGTCCACGTGATGTCCATGTGGAATGAGAATCAACAGTTACACGTGAGGACCAGGTGGGGATCCGACTCACATGTCCAGGTGAGACCCAGGTTCGAACCAGTGTCACCATGTTCAGGTGGTGCCAGGTGAAGTCAGAGTTAATAGGTCTGGCTGGGTCACTATTAGTGAACAGTGTAACCATATCCTGATGCTACCTAGGTGGGTACCAGAGACACCAGGTCCTGGTGAGGCCCAGGTGTAACCGGAGACATGAGGTCCAGGTGAGGTCCCGATGGGAACCACAGTCTCCAGGTCAGGTGAGGCCATGCTTAGGATCAGAGTCACCGGTTACAGGTGAGGCCCAGGTGGAGCCAGAGTCTCCTGGACAGAAGAGGCCAAAGTCAGGACCAGAGTTACCAGGATCAGGTCAGTCCCAGTGGGTAATACAGAAACCAGTCCCATGATGCCCAGGTAGAACCAGAGTCACCAGGTCAGATCGAGGCGCAGGTGGGAGAATATTCACTAGGTCCAGGTGAGGCCCAGATGAGGACCAGAGTCACCAGGTCTAGTTGAGCCTAGAGGGGTCACATTCACCTGGTCTAGGGGACATCCAGATGGGGACCAGAGTACCATGTCAGGGTGAGGCCCAGAGGGCATCCGAGTTCATGTCCAGGTGAGGTTAGGTGTGGAATAGAGTATCAGTTCAAATGGTCCACAGGTGAGGACCAGAGCACCATATCTGGGTGAGGCCCAGTTAGAAGAGAGTCACAAGTTCCAGGTGAGGCAAAGAAGTAGTCCACAGCAATCAGTTCCAGGTGGGGAACAAAGTCACCAGGACTGGGTGAGGCCCAGTGGGGACCAGATTCACCAGGTCAGGGTCCCAGGTGGTGACAAGGGTTACCAGTTCCGGGTGAGGACCAGGTAAGACCAGATTCACCAGGTCCAAGTTAGGCCACGTGGGACCTGTGTCACCAGGTATGGGTGAGGCCCAGGTGGCAAGCCCCACTCTCCAGGTCCAGGTGAGGCCAAACTGCAGGTATGCAGGGAACCGTGTTCCCATGATGATGCCCCAGGTAGGAAACAGAGTTACGAGGTCCAGGTGACGCCAACCTGCAGCCATGCGAGGAGGAACCTTCCCGATGATTGCCCAGGTAGGGACCAGCAGTTCCAGTCAAGAAGAGGCAACCTGCAGACCATTATGTGGAACCATTGTCACGATGTTACAACCACTAGGGACCGGCGACAAGCAGTGAATCCCCCCCGTCCCCCATACATATCGCTGCCCCCAC